>NC_141538.1:14387500-14482500 GCF_021556685.1 Rattus norvegicus
ATGCATGAATGTACAATGAAACATCACCTTACACTAAAGCATGACATTGGAAAGGTACAGTGATTCTAGCAACATCTTCACAGCTAAAATGACAGCAGAACTCCAATGTCTGCCCGTGGCTAATAAAAAGTCAAACTGACAGTGCAGGCACACAATGCATCATTATTCAGCCTTGAAAAAAATCCTAACACGAGTTACAAGGACCATAAGCAGTAAGGACCCCGTGCTAAGTGCAGCAGTCATGGAAAATACTGTCGGAGCCTCGGGAGGTAACACAGAAGTCAGAAGCACAGACGGACAACAGAACAGAGGCTGCCCGTGCGTGTCACAACAGAAAGCAGAGCCGCCCCATTACTGAACTCACAGAAAGCACTCTGGAGATGGTTATGTAATATCACAGATGCACTAAATACTACACCAGGTGCTCTTTAAAGCAGTTAGGCTACAAGATCTGATAATAAGCATAATTAGCGCTTTATTCTAACTAAAGACTTACACAGCTGGTGGTGCTACTTGGTGAGTGACAGGGGCAGAGACATGAGGGACAGGATGTCCTCCAATCATTCCTGAACCATCTAAACAGGGAAGGAAAAAAAAGACATTTATTTTAGAATATTTACTTACTATTAATAACGTTTTATCCCTAAAAAGCTTTGTCCAAGCACCAATATATTCTTCTGGGCACAGAGTTAGCAAAAGCACACAGGGAAACATAAAACCATTACCTCTTAACTGTGAGTAAAAAGCAAATAACACGAGACACAATTGGTTTTACTTTGGTTTGAAAACTGGGTCTTGTTTTATGACCCAACGTGATGGGGAAGTTCCTCAGTAGCCCAAACGGGCCTTGAACTCATGATCCTGTCTCCATCCATAACTGCATTTCAAAATGGGTATGGCTATAGTTTGTCCTCCAAAATGTATGCAGGAATTTAATGCATAAAATCTTAAGCTAACAAACTTAACAGAGTAGAAATTGAAGCCCCATGACTAAATCATGAACTTACAAGGGGAGTAAGGAAAAAACCGATAGACACACATAGCCACATCTGCCCTGCACACAGTATTTGGGCAAATTAGGTCTCTAAAATAAATCTCCTCTTCACAAAGTATCTTTATCGAGTATCATGGCAAACTGATAAAATCAAACTTGATACTGGGGATGATTTTATTGTCAATAAACACATACTTGGATTAAATGAAGCCGTTCCTTCTTCATTTACATACTACTGCTTCCATAAGAAGACTCATCCTTATAAACCACCAGAAAAGTGTTTACAGAACACAGAAAACTCACAGTACACAATATTGGGATCCAGTGTATTCCTGGCACCGTAAAAATAGTATGCGTCGTCATAAGGAGTTCGATAGTTAGGAACGAGGTGGGGAAGGAGCGGAGGTGGAAGCGGATTCAGAGGCACAGGTACAATTCTATGGCAAAAGAAAAACACAAAAATTATCCCCATATTTTATTATTTTATTCAATATAATTTAATCTTTCGTAAAAAAAAAGTTTTATTAAAATTAAAAATCAGCCTTGTACTAATTGTTCAAGAAAAATTAGGACTCAAAGAGCAAATAGCAACAAACTTTAGAGCTTCAGGAACATGTCGGTAAGATGCAAACAAGTTAAAGTAATTGAGTAACATCCAATAGCCGTTATGTGCCGTATCAAACAAAGGCATACTCCCTTTCCCTCAGTAACGATACAGAATGAACGTTACAGCAACTCAGCGTCCACAAGGCCAGGGACAAAGAATGCCAGCGGAGTGCAGAGCAGGGAGCTCAGTCTATAAGAAGACAGGAGGAAGGCCTGAAGATTCCCAAAACAGGAAGTGCCATGTGATGAGAGTCACAGAGAGAGAGGACCAAGAGCTCCACCGCCTCGGGTTTACAAATGGTTCTGTGTGGACAAGACAGTGCACAGAGTATGTTTATGCATGTCCACACCTGCGCCCGCATCCACACAGCGCTCATGTGTCTATTATGTGTAATGGACTCGTGCGTGCAGAAGAGGATGTGCACTTGAGTGTGTACAAATGCACAAGCTGGCAGTCAGTCTTGCATGTCACTTCTGGGGAGCCGTCCACTTTGTGTTGCGATGGGGTTGCTCACAGGCCAAGAAATCACTAATTACACTGGCTGGACAGCAAGTCCCAGGTATCCAGTCTCTGCCTCCCAGAACTGAGACCACAAATTCATCCCATAGCACCCAACGCTCTTACTGACTGAACTATCTCCCCAACCCAAAGAGTATATTTTTTATATGTAAAACTTACTGCTTTTTCACAGAAAGTTAAACCACAACATGGTTACTTGAGAATGCATATGACCCTGATATAATACTTAATAGTTCATAAACTTAAAGTGTATAAAAACGTCGACATTCCCTCACTGAGGAGACACACATTTCTCCCAGCATAGTCTTCTTCAATAATAGAAATGGCAAAGGAAAGTAACTTTAGATGAACAAAGAAAAAGGAAAATTTTAGATTGTTTTTTACTCAAACATTAACATATTTCACCTTAAAGAATCTGGGGGCTAAGGTAGCACCAAAGGTCTCTTCAGTAGTCAGCAGTTCCACACGTTATTGGTCAGGCAGTGAGTCTAAGCTCACCATCGTCAGTGTAGACACAGTAACAAAAACAACCTGGGTAACTGTTATGAAAAGAATCTATCCTCATCAGCAACTCCCAAACTGTATCTACACATAGAAAACTCAACGCTCGCAGCAGCCCTCTAATGTACACAAGTGCTACAAAAAAGCCCTTTTACAAAATGGACTTTTTGGCATAAAGTCCAATGAGGCCGACTACTCCAGCCTCTAAACCAGAACAGAAAGCACTGTGGCTCTGTAATTCCAGTCTCTCAGCCTTTGGAGTAGGGAAGCCACTCAAGGAGATAAAGGAAGCAACTGAGAAAGGCTGTAAGAAAAGCCCTAGAGTCCATTAGTAACAAATAAAAGACCAAGTCCTACTGAAAGGAGAGACATCTCAGTAATGTGTTAGAAGGTTAAGTAAAATATCTACAAACGCAAAGATATTCCTATAATTAGTACATTAATAAGTATAGGCCAGAAAATATCCGAGTTACAGGATTTTCTTTATGTACAGATTAGTATAGCATGTTTTCCCCATAGAAATGGCATGTGCGGTATCAATCCCAGGGCTGTGATCCCAACTGCCCTAGAGCAAGCCCAGAGAGAACTGTGAGAGCAGACAGACAGGCACCGGATTACAGTATTCTTCTGAATAAGCTGAAGAAACAATTCAATGATTGCCAAGTGGAAATAACTGAACAATGTATGACTTTTAAATGTTAGAAGATATTAAAATATGACCTAAAACTACGAAACTGTATTACTAATTCACTTTAAGAACAGTAAGCCTCTTAAATGATAAAGAGTAGAGTTCTCCTGTCTCTAATAGCAGAGAGAGAGCATCAGTAACAATGAAGAAAGTACTCAGCAAAGTTACTATGACACGACATCTCGGAAGATCATCTGCCGCAGCGCACCCTTGTAAACTCGACGGTTACACATGAGGCCTTCCCTAATTCCCAAATACAAACATTTAAACAAGCACCTGGGATGCACCACTTCACCAAGGGTGCTGCCGAGTCCACTGGGCAAGTCTTCATTGTGAGAAGGGGCGGAATGAACTGGTGGGACAGGTGGGACAGACGGGGCAGAGAAGGGGGGGGGAGGTGTCTGGAAAGCTACTCTGGGTCTCTCGGGTGGTATCGTCTCTTCAAAGTGTCCTGGTGTCAAACTAAACTGCTTTAGTCTATCAGGCTAAAATAAAGAAAAAGACAAAAAAACAAGCCTGTTTGTTACACAGAATCATAAGTTTAACGGTGACAAGGACCTCCAAGGACCCTCTCCCCCAGCAGGCACTTAAGACAGTCACAGAACAGCAGAATTTTACAGCTAAAAAAAGGCTTTAAAGATCTGATTCTTATTTTATAAGCAGGTAACTGAGGCTCCCCAAGAAGCACATAAATCACCTAAAGGCTCATGATTAGTAAAGGAATAAACATCAACTACAGCCAGGCGGGAACTTCCTGCCGCAGGTCTCTCTGTTAGACAGCAGCAGCTCCATGCCATGTCTCTCCTCAGTTGCTACGGACCAGGGAGACAGAGCAGAGGACCACAGACTCCACAGGCCGCAGTGACAGTGAAAGAAGCTGTACCACAATAAACCGTATGCACAAGAAGAGCTGCTGTGACAGGGCAGGCCAGGGGCTGCTTGTTATCTCTACTCCAGAATAGCATCTTATGTCAGTTTAAATATTAAATAGTGTTTAACTGCTGCCTCTAATACATTTTTATCCAACTTGACACTCTTTAGGTGATTCAATTCCAGAATGAATAAGCTCTACCACAGACTATAAAATTTAATAATTTATAAATTTAATAAATTTATTAATCTACTTTTAGAATGTATAATTATTATATAAATATATAACATATAATTATATTCAATTATATGAATATGATATATATCTATATGAATACTTATATATTTATAATTTATAAAATAATGGTTGTATAATTTGTTATACATTATATGTTTACTAAAATTATAATTCATAATTTAATAAGTTTATTAAATAATCTTTAACTATTCCCTCAAATACATACTTATTTAACTTGACACTCTTTAGGTGATTCAATTCCAAAATAAATAAGATCTATGATATACTATAAAAATTAGCATGCCGATATATTACATTTAAAAGCTCAAGTTTCCAAAAGCTAACTTTTTATTGCAATGACTACTTTGGACCCTTTTTTTTTTTTTTTTTTTTTTTTTTTGTCCTGCAAGGCAATATTGTCAGGAAGAGTTTTTTTCTGCGTTACTGGGAATCAAGGATTAAACTTAAGGCCTCACACATGTGAGGCACAGCTCTCCCACTGAGTCACAGTGCTGATCCTTTTAATTTTCTTTTGGTTTTTACTTTATTTTGTGAGTCTTATTAAGTTGCCAGACTCACTATAAACTTACTCTGTAGCCCACAGAGGCCCCAAACTTGCCTCAGCCTCTCAAGTAGCTAGAAAAAAATATGATGATCAGTCTGGTTCAGGACTGATTCCTAAGGTTAAAGTGTGTATTACAAGAACAGTCAAACACAAAAGGGGGTGCACTGGAGCAGCATAAACACACTCAACCACTGAGCTACACCACCACCCCAGCACTAAACTTTAAAGCAGATAACCGAAGGAACACACACATAATTAAATCATAATTAAAGTTGTCTATAGCTGAATAATAAATAATATAATAGTAACTTTAAGGATTTGCTAAAGACTGAAGTTTTTATTAAAACTAGAGGTCTTAACCATCATTAGCCAAAAAAAAACTTTCAGCAAATAAACATGACACATCCAACAACAAAAAGGGCACTGCGGGGAAAGCAATAAACCGTTACCTCCTCCTTACTTAACTGCAATGATGTGTGTGAGGCATTCCACTGAAAGGTGTTGAGAAGTGCAAAAGTCAAGTAAAAAGAGTATGAGTATCCTTCTAGTTTCACCATAACAAAATGAAAGACACAAGTTACACATCTTTTTAAAAATTACTCTCATAAAGAAAAAAATTTGTCAAATTTTTAATACTTAAAAGCAGTATTAATCAAGTTTAAGTTACACTGGTTGAACGTTCCCTTGGGAATGGCACATGTACACAGAAGGCAAAATAAACTCCAAAAAATGATGCACAGATGAAAAGAAAATCATCCTAAGCTACAGTGGGAAACATTCAAGACCAGGTAACACTTCTATAGCTCACAGTCGTTGATTGACATTTATGAAAATGGAATTTGGTTCGCTATTGTTCAACCTGAACTGATTCTGCCGGTATCCCAATATGTGGAGCCTCCCCTGCTATTAACATGCTTGACGCTACTTTGAATAAAGGATTAAACACTAAAAGATGCCAAGAACTCTTACCGATTTTTCAGGGTCCTGGACTCCAGAAGTTGTAATTCCGAATGCTAAATCTTTTTCTCTAAATAAAATTAAGATTTTATAAATTGAAAAATTGTAGTAAACATGCTACTTTGTCAAAATTGTAGTCATCAGTGAAACAGATCTGTACACGAAGTCTATGTAATACATTTCCAACTACAAATAATTCCTTTGATAAGAAAGCTTTAAAATCCTCAAGTCAAATTTAATCACAATGCACAGGAAGCTGTGGTTTACATGCTGGGTGGCTTAGAGTACATATCTCAAAATGAAGACTGGAGACATTGCAAAGACGGAGTGATTTACATAGAATAAGACAAAACCAAAACCAAAGATTGTGGGATGATGTCATCACACAGGTATAGGCAGGTACAAGACAGAACAAGGTCTGTCATTGGACGAGAAGGAAGGATGTGTGGGAGAAAAATTTGGGAAAAGGAGGAGATGGGAACGGAAAGGACGGGAAACTGGAGGAGGAGGAGAAGCAGCGGAGACAACATGGAGGCTGATGTTAAGATTCCTCTCTGCACATTTACAGGTTGTTATGAATGTTCTTAAGGGATGGATACATACAGGGCTTTGAATGTCTAGGTGGGCAATTCTATCTTATCAGCTGGATCAGAGGTTATTGTGTTCTGTGTTCTTTCTTGTGGAGAATTGAGTCTGTGAGAGTGTGCGGCGGCACCGACACTGGGCCGCCCGCCACGGAGTTGGGATGTGTGTTTCTGGGAAGATATCTAGCAGATATCATGGGGTACTGCGGTGCCGGAGCTAGTGGGGGTTAAGAAAGCCATTTAATATCATTTTACAGCAACAAAATATTTTAAGAAAAACACTGTGTGTGTGTGTGCGTGTGTGTGTGCGTGTGCGTGTGTGTGTGTGTGTGCGCGCTCGTGTGTGTGTGCGCGTGTGCATGTGTGCGCGTGTGTGTGTGCGTGTGTGTGCGCGCGTGCGCAGAGGTCTGGGCTCGATGCTCAGCACCTATGTGGCAGGTCACGACCACCTGGAAGCCCAGCTCTACATCTACACATCCAGACACCCTCTTCTGGCCTCCAAAGCATACACATTTTATATGCAGGCAAAACATCCATACACATAATATAAAAATAAATCTTTAAAGAAAAGAAAATCTCAATAATAGAGGGCTTGCTTAACTAACAAGCACAAGGCTCTGGGTTTGAGAGCCAGCACTACAAAAATTAATGATTTTTTTTAAAGATAGCTTAATAGTAGATATTAAATTAGTTTCCTCTTGGAGGTGAATAAAAGAATAAGAAGGTAACTCTCAAATTCTTTAGAACCAATATTTTTAATATTGCTTTAATGCTTCACATATTGTTTAAGAAAATTGTGAGAAGGTGAGGAGGATTAATACTGATTAGTTACGTCTCTGAAACTATCAAAGGAAAATTAATCAAAAATAAAAAAGATTCCGGCAGGATTAAATACAATGAAGCACTGATTTACTACATTTCATACTGTGTGAGTATATGCTTACCACTTCTTATTTTTAACGTAAACTACTTTTCGATCTATTATATATGGACAATATCTAACAGACACAGGTAAGTGATTCAGTCAAGCTCCAGCGGAAAAACCTGCCACCCATTCTCCTCATTGCAGCAAGTGCTCTCTGCTCAACGCACGCATCCCATTACCGTCTCTTCTTCTGCTGCTGCTCAGCTATCTGCTCTAGTAGTTCTTGTCTATACTTCTCTTTCTTCTTCTTGGCTACTTCTCGATCTTCACCTCCTGGACAAGAAACATCTTAATTCTTATGTATCACATGTAACTAAAATTCAAGCTAAAGAAACTCAGTGTTTAAATAATTACTATAAAAAAATTAGGGGGGAAATCACATCAATACACTAATTACTTTCATAATTTATGAGTTCTAATCACGGGTCAGACATAACATGCATCAGTAATTGCAAGACTTCCCTCTGAGTAACAGAAGGCTATTCCCCAGCCCTTATATGGTGGTTTGAGTGAGAAATGTTCCTCATGAATCCTGGGCCTTGTACACTTGGTCTGAGTTGGTGACATTGTTTAGGAGGCTTAGGAGATAAGGCTTTACCAGAGGAAGTATGCCTGAGTGGGCTTTGAGAACTTAAGGCCATGCCTTACTTCCAATTTCCTCTCTCTGCTCAGTGTTCTCCTTCTCCTACGTGGGCTATCACTCACTTCCATGCTTCCCCTACTGTCATGGAGTCTAACATCTGGCACTGTAGGCCAAATAAACTCTTTTTTTTTAAGTTGGCTTGGTCACAAGTGTTTCATCACAGCAACAGAAGAGTAACTAAGATACCTTAACAGCTTCTATAAACTTCTAAATTTAACAAGTGTCCATCCAAAAGTGAGAACAGGTTCCTCTGTCTACTTCTAATCATCCCAATAATGGGATTCCAACAACTGAGTACCATGGGGCAAGGTCCTGATGATCTGTATCTCTCTCCCCATCCCTCTGTCTTTCTCCCTCCCACCTCCACCCTTCTCCCTCTGTGTGTCTCTCTCTCTCCCTCCCTCCCTCCCCCTTTCTTTTTTTTTTTTTTTTTTTTTTTTGGTTCTTTTTTTTTTCGGAGCTGGGGACTGAACCCAGGGCCTTGCGCTTGCTAGGCAAGCGCTCTACCACTGAGCTAAATCCCCAACCCCCCTCCCCCTTTCTTACACACACACACACACACACACACACACACACACACACGCACGCATGACAGAGAGTAGAAGAAATAAGAGTGATAAAATAGCTAGTGTTCCTATAGACATAATGAGGAAGCTACTACAAAAAGGAAAGCCCATATGAGGAGGTATTCAGTATAGAAGGTAACTTTGTTTAAGCCCATCAGAAAGCTAAGGTTGTTAATAAATAGAAGAACTGTACATCAAGGAGTAAATCAGTAATCTATACAGAGGTAGGAACCCAAGCATCAGAACACTAGCAGACTATGGGGAAGAGGTAGCCACCATACAGCACGTGAAAGAAACCAGCTGATCTTCCAACAGACTCTTAAAAGTTATGTGTGCATTAGAGTAAACTACCAGGTCTTGGAAGTCCCAGAACAAGAGGAATCGCTAATCATTTGCTGGCCTCTGCCGGATGCTCACCAGAAGGAGAAGCAATACAGAGGTTCTGAGACTGTTCCACAGCTCTTAGGCACACCGTGTTTCCTGCTTTCCAAACTTCTCTGACACAAATCAACAGCTGTCATCGTCTGGGGAGAGCCAGGGAGCTACTCTGGACTACACTTCCATACATAGAGAAGTTTAATTAAGGTCATGAAATTCTGATGAAAACCCTACACGAACATAAGCCACCCACTCTGGGGGAAAGATAGAAACATTGAGAAAAACACATTCCTGAGACAACATAGACAACCCTCCATCAAAGAACAACAGTAAGCTATCCTCTTCCTCAGGTCCACAAAGGTCTTGCTGAAACCTGCTGAACAAGGTTGCTAAAGAAATCCCTGCACCTGCCATCTATGGGCAAGAAGATCGTAAACACTTCTCTGTATGACTGGCAAAACCAGAAACAACAAACCATTAAGACCAACCAGCCTGATTTAACTGAGTTACAAGCTATCATGATTGACAACCATACCATAAACAATCTTTCAAACGCACCACATACTGTATTTTCTAAGCCATTAAAAGGATTATTTACACAAGCATAGTGGCTCATGCATGTAATCTCAGTAGACGTCAGGTTGACATCCAACCTGGATGTCACAATTTGTAAAGGCAGCATCTCAGAAAGCAAAGGAAGAAGGACGCAGCACACACATGTGGTTTTAGCACTCAGAAGGCAGACAGAGTTATGAATTCAGACAGCCTGAGCTACAAAGCAAGTTCTAGTCCAACCCAGGTTACTTAAAGAGATTCTGTCTCAAATATTCTAAACAAAAGAGTACATGTTTTTAAAATCATTTAATAAATCCCACAAACGTAAAATAATAAAGATTCCATGAACTGTGCTTGCAGACTGTAGGAGACACCAGCACGCATTAAGAATGTAGCTCTGGGGTTGGGGATTTAGCTCAGTGGTAGAGCCCTTGCCTAGGAAGCGCAAGGCCCTGGGTTCGGTCCCCAGCTCCGAAAAAAAGAACCAAAAAAAAAAAAAAAAAAAAGAATGTAGCTCTGCGGCATAATTCTTAGCTGGTAGGCACAACTGTGCTCCACTCAAGCCCTAGGCCTGAGATACAAACAGGCAGTACAAAGACACAACTGAAGGACAGCCTTCACTTGTGTAAATTCAAATATGTACTTCTAAGCAAGGTGTGCTCTCTTCTAAATGCCGCAGTTCATTGCTATTTCCCTCCAACTCCACCCTGCCAAAACAGAGTGCACCAGTGGCTTTCCACCTTCCTAATACTGTGATCCTTTAATATAGCTCCTTATGCTGTGATGACCCCCAACTATAAAATTACTTTGTTGTTACTCCAAAACTGTAGCTCTGCTACTGTTAGAAACTGTAAGGTCAAAACCTGATAAGAGATATCTGATAGGAAACCCTGTGAGGGCTGAGACCATCAGATTGAGAACCACTGGTCTTCGTAGCCCTGGTTGTCCCAGAGCTCATTACGTAGACTAGGATGGCCCCAGATGCTCAGAGATCTGCTTGCCTCGACCTCACCTCCAAGTGTTGGGATTAAAGGTGTGTACTACCATGTCCAGCTTGGTTTTATTTTGTTTTTTAATAAAGTAAAAGCCCCAAATAAAATATCTGAAGCTAAACAATAGGAAAATAAATTATAGTACAAGTGGAGTTAAAAGTGTTTTCATGGCCAGCACAGTCGTGACATGAAATGAAATCACCGCCTTTAGAGGGATGTAAGCTCCCTGTCTGTGCAAACCCCTCAGGGACAGAGACCCTCAAGTTAAGATGACATCAGTCTGAGTGACGTCAGTCACTCACTGCAAACACTCGTCTGTGTGTCCTTCATAGCTCCCGACTGCATGCTGGGGACCTCAGCAGATGGAAGAATAACCTTCTTGCTGATAAAATTAATCTCAGCTTGATACCGTCCACTTACACCACTCTCCTTTTCCCATCGACTAAAAGTACAGCATGATCATGTACCTTTCCTCTGATCTAAAGGATAAACTTGGTCAAACCTTATAGGCAACAAGAACTAAGTTTTTGTGAACATAACCATCTTTCTCACAATAGTCTAGGAAAAAAACGTCTGAAAATACCAGGTAAGGTCTGAAAATACCAGGTAACTATGTCTCAAAGACAAATTTAACTTACTGACTGCATTTAGGTTGGATCAACCTAATATGCTATTCAATTTTTTTCATGTACCTTATTAAAACCAAATTTTAGCTAAACCTTCAAAGCGTCCATTCAAAAAACAACTTCTTTTGTATACAAAGATAATCCAAGGCTATAAGCAAAACCCAAGGCTCAGCACACCATTTCTGAAATAAGGACAAACATAACATAGTAAACCAAAAGGACCATACTCAGTAATAACCCTGACCTTTGACCTAAAAAAACAGAAAATGCGGGTTGGGGATTTAGCTCAGTGGTAGAGCGCTTGCCTAGGAAGCGCAAGGCCCTGGGTTCGGTCCCCAGCTCCGGAAAAAAAAAAGAACCAAAAAAAAAAAAAAAACCAGAAAATGCGGGTCATCATGACTTTGAAAATAAATAAATAAAAGAAACAAACAAACAAACAAAAGACCCCACTTACTCATAAACTATATAAAAAGAACAAGTATGGTGGTTTTAATATAAGTGGCCCCCATCAGTTCATATATTTTGAATGCTTAGTCACTAGAATGGAACTCTTTGATAGGATTAGAAGGATTAGGATAGGAAGGGCAGCCTTGTTAGAGGAAGTGTGTCACTGAGGGTGGGCTTTTAGGTTTTAAAAGCTCATGTGAAGTCCAGTCTTTCTCAGTCTCTTTCTCAGTTCTGTCTGTCTGTCTGTCTGTCTGTCTGTCTGTCTGTCTCTCTCTCTCTCTCTCTTTCTCTCTCTCTCTCTCTTTCTCTCTCTCTCTCTCTCTCTCTCTCTCTCTCACACACACACACACACACACACACACACACACACTAGAATAGTGATTAAGGCAACAAGAGTGGTAGAATGGAGTGTTGAAAAGAAGTGAACTAAAATACAAGAAATAAGCAAAGAATTAAGAGTTACATATAAAACAATAAAAAGAAACATTCATAATACAACAAAATCCTAGCTTAAAAAAATTTACTGCTCAAACTGATTTCAGCTCTCATGTATAACCCTACAGATATTTAGTTATTTAGCTTTAGGGTATCAGCGGGTCTATACAATGCATGTTAAATGCTTTGTATGGCAGCCATCATGAAGTAAGCCTCAATAAATGGCTGCTGTTCTTCACAACACTGAGTTCTCACTGAGGACATTTAATTCCACACTGCACAAAGGTCTAATCCAATGACAGTGCTGGACATACCAAAGAGCATGCCTGCGAAGGGACTGGTGACATTGACATCAGCACATTTGGGTGGTCCATTATCTCGAACACTAAAACAAACAATATAAGAAAGCAACTATTAAAATCCGTGTATGTTTTGGAAATCAGAATCCAACATAAAGGCTGGGAACAGTGGTGCACACCATTCCAGCACTCAGGAGGCTGAAAGAAAGGACTGTAGGGCTGAGGCCAGCCTGGGCTACACAGTAAAATTCAATTCCATGTGAAAACCCCATGTCTCGAAACAAAAAATAAGGAGTTGAGACGGCTCAGTGAGTACAGTACTTGAAAATCATGAGGCCCTGTGCTCAAGCCTCAGCACACAGACAAGAGCTAACTCAGCCATGCATGTCTATACTCCGCAGTGAGGGAGGGGTGACTCTAACAGCACCCTAGGGTTGCTGGCCAGTCATGCCAGCTCCAGAGTCAGGCAATACAGGGAGTACAGTGGAGCCCGATGGAGGAAGAGGCTAGACCTTCACCTCCAGCCCTCACAAACACCTGTGCAGACGTGAACCTTTGAAGAAAAGAACAAGTGACTATGAATTATCCTTTCCTTCAAAAACGCTGGTTAAAACTGTGCTATCTTATTCTTTATTCTTCAGCCTGCTTCACTGGGTCCACAGAGTAGAAATCTTTTTTATATGAAATACCATATACGCATGTGTGTACATGCACACATGTACACACCTCCTATGTTCCCATTTAGAAAAGAAGATTATCCCTTTAGGATAAAAAAAAAAAAATCTTTAAAAAGAATTTAAAAAAAACTTTCTTGAAAGAAAAAAAGTCAGCTCCTCAATGGAAACTTAATTGGAGCAAACAGCAAGTTCTCTAACAGCTAGGGGTGATACTTTGTCTCCTCTAAGACAGGACACAGCACATAGCCTTCATTACGTCATTATAGTCTATGTTAGGACAACTTACTGCCTTCCCTGTCAGCTTACACCAGCCACAGACTCCAGTGAGATCGCTCCATACACGCACACAATGTGGTCCCACCACACCCAGCTCCCCATTACCCTTGCATGCTCCTGCCCCACCCACTTCCTGATCTTTTTTTTTTTTTGGGGGGGGGGGTTGTCCATGTGAACTCTACTACTGAGCCACATGCCCAGACCTCACGTGGTTATGCCATATATTTTCATCAATATTAACATTTTTGTTTGTGTTTATAATACACGTGACACGGTTCAAGTATGGAGGTCAGAGGTCAACTTTGGCAGTTCTGTCCCACATAATGTGGATTCCAAGGATCAACTCAGGTCATTAGGCCTATAGCAAGCACCTTCACCTACTGAGGCATCTTGATGGCCCATGTGTTTTCTTTTAGGTTTTGTTTTTTTAAAAACTATTCATACTTATGGACAACACAGAAAAGCACCAAAATAAAACTAAAAGTTACTTGATTTGTTACCTATAGAAACCTGGATACTAATTTTACAGTGTAAGCATTAAAACTCCACCAATAAGCAAAAATAAATAAATAAATAAGGGGTTGGGGATTTAGCTCAGTGGTAGAGCACTTGCCTAGCAAGCGCAAGGCCCTGGGTTCAGTCCCCAGCTCTGAAAAAAAGAAAAGAAAAGAAAAGAAAAGAAGAGAAAAGAAAAGAAGAGAAAAGAAAAGAAAAGAAAAATAAATAAATAAATAAATAAATAAATAAATAAATAAATAAATAAAAAAGTGAAACTCACACTGCAGGGACATTTTCAGCCCACCTGCAGCACCATGACTTCAAGATAATCTTTTAAGTGTGTGTACAGGCCTGCTGAGGTATCAGATTCCTCTGGCACTGGAATTACAGGCAGCTGTGAGCCATCAGATGCATTGCTGGGACTCATACACAAGTCATCTCTGCAGTCAAAATTCCAAGATTTTTCAAATTCACTATAACATCATTCAATGATGCTCATTTCTCCTTCATTTTTCCAAACTAATCTATAAACTTTATAGTGAGAGGCTTATGCTGAAAGCCCTGACGAGCTTTACTAAAAATATCATTCCTGGAAATAATGACCCAGGGATGGAGCTCAGTGGTAAAGTGCTTGTCTCACCCAGTGATTTGTGTTCAAGTCCTAGCACAGAAGGAGGAGCGAGAACAGAGAGAATGCTGAAGGAAATACTTGAGTGCTCATCCCCAACTCTTCCCTACTGGTTCCCCTCACTAGTACAGGAGGGCTGCTAATACACCCTGCCTTTTTACTTTTTCCTGAAGCCAGGTGTAGGCATTGCTGTCTCCGGCTGTGAAGACTGCAGGGAAGAACTGCTGTCACCGACATACCTTTTATTTTCAGCACAGGAGATCTGCGTTTTTGGCTCTTCTGAGATCTGCGTTTTTGGCTCTTCTGAGATCTGCGTTTTGGGCTCTTCTGAGACGCCTTCCTCATCCGCACATTGTCTGCTCCCATGTGGCCTTAAAAATACATTAGCTTATAGAGCATGTCTCCTATCCAGTGGATCTTATCTCTCTAGGGCTCTACAGTCTGATGTGCTAGCATTACAGTGAGCAAAAGATTGTGCTGACAGTTCACTGCACTATATCCTAAAGTTAACTCAAAGTCAATTTGCCTCAAATATGATCTGCTAGTTAACAAGAAATAGAAAGAATTTACATTCAAGTTTGCTGGTGTTTTATGTATAAGAATATACTAGGAAAGTTCTCTATAATGCTATAATGCCAGACCCTAATATATGAAATTACTGTAAACTATTTCAATATAACTTCTACAATATTTTGTTTCAATATTACATTTAAATAATTATTTTTTTAATTTAATGCTTTTTTAATTTTAAAAAAGAGTAAAGATTTTAATTTGCGTGTGTGTGTGTGTGTGTGTGTGTGTGTGTGTGTGTGTCCTCATGTGTGTACACAAGCCATGCCTTTGTTGATGCCTGAGGAGGCCAGAAGAAGATGTCAGATCAACTAGAACCGGAGTTAGAAGAGGTTGTTAATTCAAGCTTGGGTGCAGCAACTGAGCTCGGATCATCTGGAAAAGCAGGAAGAGCTCTTGACCTCTGACCCATCTCTCCAGCTATAGACATAAGATAACACACTGACATATTTTATCAATTGTTTAACATAGTAATTAAATGCACTGTCAGCAGGCCAAATTTTATTCTGGACTGGAGCAGACAACATCCCTGCACACACTGAAGTTTGCAGGCAGAACTCAAAACAGAATTGTTTTCTGATGAAGACACATGCATTCTGGGAATGATTTCATTATACATAAAACCAAAGTTTTTAACTTAAAAATTGGCACAGTAAATCCCATAAAAGAATGAAGAAGCTCATTTTAAAACATGGAGAGTAGACCTGAGGAGCCTTCATTTTACTTATAAGAGCAAAAAGAATAAAGACAAAGTTTAAAATGTATTTTCTTCTATAAAATGGCAGACATTTAAAACAGTGAAAATGTTTTCGGCTGCCTTTTTTTTTTCCACTTGGCAAACACTGATTTGTTTTTTTGAGTATAACTTCTTATGGCAGAGAAACCAGCATTTATTAGCATCCACAATAAACAACATTTCACAATTCATATTTCTTTATGTGGCTGTTAACAAATTATAGTTTTCCTTCTGAAGAAGACAAAAATTATGGAGGAAAAACTATACCAACTAACACAAAGCCTCTGATCAGATTACCAATTATGGCCACATTCAGCGGTAAAAGAATCAAATGATTTCCACCCACCATGGTCTTCACTCAGTCCTATCACAAACCACACCACACTGATGTGGGGGAAATCTTCTCACATAGTCATCCTATAACACAGTGACGTTGCCGTGAAAACAGGAATTGCTTCAGTTTTTACCCACATCTAACACAGTACTCTACACACCATTTTAAAATTTTACTTCAATTTAACTTTTTCAAAAAGCTAGCATTATTTAAACTGAGGCACAGATGTTCTAAACTAACACAATCTATTTCTACCACTTAGAGCAAAGATAACACAAACTCGGATTCCAGTTTAATTAACTGGAATGAATAACTAATATGCCCTTCATATTTAGTCATACCGCATCAATGTAATACACGTGTGCAGAAAATCTAGTGCAGCAGGCTGAAGAATGCCTTCACCTATGACATAGGTTTCAGGAGGGTCCCACCAATCTAAGAACTAATTAATGAGTGTGTTGCTGTTCCTAAACTATTTGTACAAACAATATAGGCTATAAAGAAACACTTCCTTTCCTATAGGAAGCCCTAATGTTAGCTTGTGCTAGGACAGGGCATATATACATATATAAGCAGACCTCAAGAATACTTTAGGCACCGAGCCCCAATTCAGTGCTGTGAGAATCCTACCTTCTGTATCTCGTCACTGAAGCTGCCAAACGAGACATCTGGTTTGCCTCTGACTGCCCCATGAACCTTTTCCCTTTGCTATAACTTCAGTAAAGTCTTGCTGTCTGCTGGGTGTGTTGGTGTGTCTGCAATCCTACCACTCAGAAGGCTAAGGCAAAAAAATAAATAAAACAGACTACCAGATGCTCGAGGGCTGCCAGGGCAGAGCAAAGTGTTGTCTCAATAAAACTAAAATAAACAGAGTCCCAGCTGTGAGGATAACTCTACACAAGAAACTGTGAGCCATTCTCAAGAGTCACCAAGCTGAGAAATGGTGGTAGGGACCTGAGATAACACACAGAAGTAAGGTCACCGGTATGGTAAGAAATGGTGTTAGGGACCTGAGATGACACACAGAAGTAAGGTCACCAGTGTGGTAAGAAATGGTGTTAGGGACCTGAGATAACACACAGAAGTAAGATCACCGGTGTGGTAAGAAGGCATTTGTACTTCAGTACAAATGTATTTAGTAGTTACACAGAGAAACACAAGCTGGAGAGAGGGCTCAGTGGTTAAGAGCATTAGCTACTCTTCCAGAGGTCCTGAGTTCAATTCTCAAAAAGCACATGGTGTTGGCACCTATTCAAATTATAATACTGTAAATTTTATTTAATTTTTTTTTGTATTGAGTGAATACACTTAAAGCAGGTCTTTTTAAATCCACTGAACAAGTTGTTTTCGTTACAGTGATACAAAATTACATAATAAGCATTGTTGTCTACCTTGTTCCTCAAGTGTTCTTTGAAATTTTATAATGGTTTTCTCCTAAATAAGGCATGGCGATGCCTGCCTGTAAGCCTAGCACTTTGGAAATAAAGTCAGAAGTTCTGCACCAAAAAAAAAAAAAAAAAAAAAGCACATGGTGGCTCATAATGAGATCTGGTACTCTTCTTCTGGCATGTAGAGAAAATATTGCATACATAAATAAATCTTTAAAAAATAAAAAAAGGCAGTCAAGAAATACAAACTTAACATTTTTTAAAGCATAACTTCAGGTCCAGAATTAAAAGACAATTAAAAACAAAGAAATTTGCTCTAAAATTTACCAAAGAACTACAGTTTCCTGCATTTTCAACTAACTTGTCTAAAAACAATATTTGTATTTACAACCTTAATATACTTGATTATAATAGTCAGAGCCCAAGAACCCAGCAAAAATAGAGTTCATGGGTTCTTCAACACATAGACAGATCATAGCAACAAGCGCTATATTCCCAAAAGGTTATTTTGTACCATATTAAATTTATAAAGTTTAACAAATTATCTTAAATAGCTTAAAATTGAGGTTGTTGCTAATAAATAAAACTAGAAAGCTCATAGAATAATACAACACCTTTTAAAATGCTTCAGCATAGATAGTCATGAAACCAAGATGTAGTTTAGAATCTTAGTCAACTTTTATTCATAATAAATTTAAGACTATTTTATTCAAAATAGCCATATTGAATCCATACATTTCACCATTCTAAAGGAATGGGCATCAAACCCAGGGCCTTGAAAATACTGGGTAGGATGCACACCTTTAATCCAAGCATTTGAAGGCAGAGGCAGGTGGATCTCTGTGAGTTCAAGGCCAGTGGTCTCCAGAATAACTGAGTTCGAGGACAGCCAAGGTTACACAGAGAACCCTGTAAAAAGCTTAAAAAGGGAAATACTATCCCCCAGGCACTCTATCATGACGCTATCATAGCCACCTGACTGTTTCTAAAAACAACTAGTATTTTCACAGAATCTACTTCATTTACTAATTTTCCTGTTAATTAAGAAGCTTGAGCTTAACATCTGATGTATTTTCTCTCAGCCCTCTTTAATTTACAATGACGATTTTTTATGGTGGATTAACAGCTCTTTTAAGAACTGTCCCAGAAGCAAGTAGGAGCCTCACCATTGCTGTCTCACAACCTCTCAGCCTAAGCTGCCCTCCATGCTACCCAGCTGCAGTGCAATGACCGGGGAGACTACTCAGACCAATGCCTGAAAGGTGCTCTGACTGGCTATGACATCAAAGCCACAGTGGAATGAAAACTGTTCTTATGACCCAGAAGTGATATGGGTTAAACCTCTCTATAGTTGTTACATACACAGACTCACACCCAACACCTCAATCCATCAATAGTGCCCTTAATATTCAGAGACATGAGCTAGCATATTAGAATAGGAATTATAACTTGATTTACATCTTGAAAAAATATAAGTGTTTAGACCCTTTTGTCAAAAAGGAACTGTCCTCATAAAAGAAAAAAAATTGCTTTTTCTCATATACAATTCAAAATATGATCCAGAGACTGAAATAACTGCAAATTTTCATCATCCTACTGACTGGAAAAAAAGGCATGTTAAAAGGAAAGCTTTCTCCTCTTTCTTTTCTTGAACACTTGCTGCTCTTCCAGTGGACACGGGTTTAGCTGCCAGCACCTAATCAGGGGAAACCAACACCCTCTTCTGGTCTCCAGAGACACTCACAGACATGTGTATCACATTTATATAAATAAAAATAAATCTTTAAAAAAAATCAGAATGCCCGAAGGAACAAAGTTCAATCAGAAGCCAAGTTTATGCTAAAAATTAATACATGTTAATGTTTTTCTTAAAACATTTCAAAAGTAGAATCTTCAACACGAATGAACAACTCCTAAATAATAATGAATACCTTTTTCTTTTTTCCTTAAGATATCCTATTTCAGAAATGACTCTAAAGCATTTAGACTTAATAAAAAACAAATTATCAAAATAAACTACCAGGCCAGGAGGTGGTGGAACCTGTCTTTAATCACAGCACTCAAGAAGCAGAAGCAGGCGAATCTGGTCCAAAGCCAGCCTGGTCTACAGAGCTAGTTCCCAGGACACCCAGGACTACACGGAGAAACCCAAACCATCTGAAAATCTACAATGATTCAGAACACAGCGTGGATGAATCGACTTCTCTCAACTTTAAATCACTAGGACCAGTGAGACAGCCCACCAGTTTAAGGCCTGATGACCCAAGTTCAATCCCCATACACGTTATAGACAGAAGAAACTTTATGGCAAATGGTTGACCTCTGACCTCTACCAGTGCACTAAATGAAACCCCAATTTTTTTTAAAAAATTAAGTATAATTTTAGAAAAGAACAGAAACTACCAAATCCTTAAGAGTGGCTCTTACATCAGTTTGCTTCCATATCAAGAAGATCTTTCTTTGGGTCTGGTAGCTGCTACCTGCAGTCCCAGCGCTTCAGAAGCTGTGGCCAAATGCTGTCCTGAGTTAGAGGGCAGGCTGAGCTATACTTAGTCTTGGGTTAACATGTGCTAAGAGCCTTTCTCAAAAAAATTATAGACAATTTAAAAAAGATGTGTAAGTTTCCATGTACCCAAGTAGGTGAGTTTGCAGTGTGCGCTGCAAGGGTTTCCATGCAGCCGCGCACATGAGTGGTGTGTACCTTGCTATTGGGCTCTGAGTTTCCACGCATCCATGCTCACAGTGATGTAACTGGCTACTGAGCTCTGTTCTTAGGCTTTCTGAGACACTACCTGTGAGCAGCATTAACCCATTATTTCCAGCTCTTCCTAGTTCTGTAGTTAGTATTTTCTAGTATCTTTAATGTGAAAAAAAAAAAAATCTGTTTAAATGGGGCTGGAGAGATGGTTCGGCAATAAGAGCACATAACGCTCTTGCGGAAAACCCTGGTTCAGTTTCCAGAACCATATGAAATGGCTAACAATGGCCTGAAACTGCAGCTCTGGGGAATCTGAAATCCTCTGACCTCCACCAGTTCACTGCACACAAACACTATACACATAAAATTAGGCAGAAACACATATATACACATAATTTTAAAAAAATGAATTTTTTAAAATTACTAAAACGATGCTTCTGAAGAAAAATTAAAGATACAAAGTGAGAAGCAAACACCAATGGATAGCTTCTAATTAGACATTTCTCATTTGTGCCTGACATTTTAAATCTAAGGGAACACAGTACATTAAACAGCCCCTTAATCTATGTGATTCATACAGAGTCAAGCTTCAGAGAAAGAACTATTTCAGGATTTTACTAAATATCTATTAATTATAAATATGCAACTAATTTAAACAGAATGGAAACGTTAATCGCATTAATCACACAGAAACTGCAAAACAGTATTTCCAATATTGAAAACTTCTTTGACTAGTTAATATTAAAGTAAAACATTAAAAGATAATATATGAATGTCTACTACTCAGTTAATAAATATTAAACACTAGCACAGACTACATTTTAAGAATCTGTAATTCGAAGTATCATTAAAAAACCTATTTATATTCAACTTCGGAAAGCTCCTACACCCATTTTCCTCATTAGTATACACACATCAATAATACACACGAACACACAGAGTACAAATTGTGAGTCACAGTGACTCACTTTGTCAACTACTTAAGAACACTGATCAATTCATGGTATGACTTCAGGAAAAAAGAAACACTTCTGGAGAGCTTTCATTGCCCTATCTTTTTTTTTTTTTCTTTTCTTTTCTTTTTTTTTCGGAGCTGGGGATCGAACCCAGGGCCTTGCGCTTGCTAGGCAAGCACTCTACCACTGAGCCAAATCCCCAACCCGTCCTATCTTTAATATAAGAAAAAAGTGTACCATTCATTATACATCAGGTATGTTAGGAAGTCGTAAGATAATTAGAAAGATACCAAAATTATAAAAAAAAATAAAGCATCACTATAAAAGTAAAATTGATCAAAAACTTAACTTTAAAAAATGCAGGAACAAGGAAATCTCAGAAAATAAATAGGATTATTTCTTTTACTAACAACTATAGCCCATTACATATAACCTATGGAGTGACCGATGTGAGTTCTTTTTTTTCAATGAGAAGGGGTGGATATATAAGCCATATTACCAAGAAACATGAGAAACAGCCAAACACGGAGCTATGGCAGCTGATACATTAACAAAATGCAGCCTTCTGGTTTGAAGAAATAGTGTTCAGAATTGAGATCACAAGTAAGAACGCAACCTTTAGTAATCTAAAACTACTATTTAAAGAAGTTCATAGGGAAAGGTCATTCCGCCTGTGAGATCGACACGTAAGGTAATCATGCAGTCCTCAAATGATTAGAACAGAACTAATTGGTTTGTTTTCATATGTGAAGAGCAAGGCATCAATTGTCACAGTCTCATAAAATTCCAAACCTAAAGTTATGTTTTCATTATATTCATAAAGAAGAAATAAAAGTTCTACAAAGTTCTCAGGTACAAAAAAGACATCAAGATTCCGGGAGTACCTGCGGTTCCCAAACTGAGAACTGAGAGGTCATTTAATAAACTTTAAATCTAAGATATTAAAAGATTTTGAGCATTTTCTGAAGTACAAATAGTTAGCTTCAGCTCAAAGAAACCACAGCACACAATCCACACTTCTAATTCTTGTTATTAAATCTGAATTCAAATTATCTAAACTATGTACGATACAGAATAAAGACAGATGCTAGTTTTGTATTGTTGTTAGTAATCAAAATACTGAGAATACCGCATTAATTCCTGAGAATATTTTCTAAAATACTAAAAAATTAAATATTCAGACTATTAAACAAAACAGGCCCCAAAACGTACAAGTAATCCTTCAAGTTAACAGGTCAATGACAAACATAGGCTCTGTATTATTTCTATAGCTAATAGGAAACACATGCCAAGTTATATAATCCAGTAAATGAAAACAGTGGCCTATAGTTAAGAAGTTCCAAACAATATCACAAAATCAGTAATTAAAGGAAGTGGAAAACACTTGGAAATCTGACTCTGAAAAGTTAATGTCATTTCAATTACATAAGTCCACTTAAAACACATTGATGAAGATACCTAGTATGTACAAACAGTAAAAACAGGACTGCATTTCATCTGGGTTACAATGTCCCTTTCCCACACATTGTAACATCTAAACCCAGGATGCCCATCAGCCTAACTTTCACTGACTCACAGAGAGGGGTGGGCTTTCTCCCTGTCAGCAGTCTGGGAAGCTCTAAGCCAGGACAGCCTGAGTTCTTACCTTGGGATTTCTTTGGAAGCCACTGACAGTAGGAATCCAGACTGTGAATCTAAATCTATTGCTGCTTTAGAATTCAAATTCACATGCAAGATTCTGATTCTTTCTTACTCTCCTATGTGGTTAGGGCTGAGACAGGAATTCCCCTCTGTGAGAACGCGTCCATTCACCTTGAGATTAGGGGTGTACACTTTCCACTTTCTAGCTTTGCCTAGGGTCCTCATTCTGAGTGTTTTCTTTATCTCCCTTCAATGACACATAAAATAATGGTGTTTCACAAAACAGACAGTATAACTAAATTAAATATGGCAAATCAAATAAAACTGCTTTTCTCTAATGCAACTATAAAACTAACAGCAATATTAAAGAAAGAAAGAAAATGAAGGTTTAAATACCTGTCATTTGTATATACTCTCAAAAATTTTCGATCAAAATCACTTTCAAATCTAAACCTGTCGTCCATGTCTTCACTTATGTCAGGATCACGGTCAGCTCTACAGTACTGTTTGTCAAGCACACGCTCCTCGTTAAACCTGCAAGCTCTTCTCTCTGGAGCAGCTGTCTTGCTGGAAAAGCTTTGGTGGCTTGTACCAGAAATGCCTATTTCTTCATTTGTTTGTTTAAGCGGTCTTCTAGTCCTTAATTCAATTCCATCATCTAGCTGTCGGTATCGGCCCTCCTCCCGCTGTCTTTGGTTTAGAAGCTCTTCATGTGCAGGTCCCTCTGAATGTGCGTATGAAGTCAGTGCTTGTGAAGGCAGATCAGATTTACCTTGACTAACAGGGTTTTTATTCCTTTGACTCTTAGCCTGCTGAATTAAAAAGGAAACAAAGCTTAAAGAGACACTACCATACAAAGTTTAACTAAAGTCTTGATTACATAGGAATCTTATAATAATCCTTAAAATGCATTAACGTATATCTCAACTTTCATATTTAATCTAAGGTCATTAAAGAAAGAGAAAATAAAAGATTCTTTTTTTAAAAAAAGCCATAGGGAATCATATTAACTTATATTTACCTAAAATTATGTATATAATATATTACATGCATGTGTGTTAAATGATGCTATGTCAGCCTTTAATCAAGGCCCTTAAATCATATATATATATATATATATATATATATATGTATATATATATACATATATATATATAAGCAACGTTAAATGAACTCCACAAGTTTATAGTTCTATATTTATGCATCATACATATGTAACAATAACAAAGAAAAATAACCATATATTTGAAGGGAATAGGGAGCAACATGGAAAGAGTTAAGGGAGGAGACAGGAGAGAGGAAATGACATATTTTTAAAAATGATTTAAAAACTAAGTTTTTAAACAGGACTTCATCTTTCAGTTATTCTATACATGAAAAAAATTATATAATTTCTAACGCCTAGAAACTGTCAAAATTTAAAAATCACTTAAGATAAAAACGAAGTCAAGGAAAGTGGAGCAAACATGACCACAACTACCACCACCACCACCACCACCACCCCCACCCCCACCACCACCACCACCCCCCGGCAGCCCACTCATGCAGGTGAAATTAAAAATCACTTTATAAAAATAAAACATACCTCAATATTCCTTTCTACCTGTCTGACTTTTTCTGTGGATTCTTCCTTACCCCTGAGAAATTGATTGTATTCTCGGTTGCGTTCAAGTTTCAACCTTTCCTTTATAAAACCAATTGAAAGGCAATGTTAACTTCAGCTCCGGGGAGGAGGGAAGCCTGTCTACGAAAGCAGAGGCATGCACATCAGAGCTCTTAGCTCTCCTGATGATTTTAAGGACAAGGAGTCACTGAAGAGCACAAAAAGGGACCAGAGCAACACTGTAGCTCTCCAAGTCTCCGCTGCCATAGCAAATACACGTGAATATGTGCTGTCTGACTCATTAACACAGGAAGTCGATAACAGACTGCAGCTACTCCAGTTATAAACCATCCTGATTCTGTTTTCCTGGTGCTTCGCAGTGTCATCTCCCTCCTGTAACTCCCCCAGACCACCAAAATACTTAGTACTATTTTATTCCCAAGTTAAAGAAAGGCTATTAAATACAAACTGACAAAAAATTATATACACAAACTAAAATACTGTAATAGAACTGTTCTGTTCAAATATATTGCATTGGGACATTTTCTTAAATCCTAATATGTTCAATTTCACTGAAACAACACAAGCTAAAAGAGTAAATTAGGTCTGCATTTTGAAACTTAGTAACTGTCCACTGTGTCTTACATACTAGTTAATGCTGCCACCATCTCCTAGACAATCAGTGGAGGGAGAGAAACACAGTTGGCCCAGCATGTCTACCCTTTCACACCCACATACGTCACTGATAACTGTATCACACAGACTTTGTGGCTCACATATCAATGTTGAGATAATAAACTGAATATTTGAATAAATAGAATACAGAAAAGAATCATCACATTAAAGAAATCTATCACATTGTATCATGAATGTTTAAATTAAGATTAACTCAACTAGGGGTTGGGGATTTAGCTCAGTGGTAGAGCGCTTGCCTAGGAAGTGCAAGGCCCTGGGTTCGGTCCCCAGCTCCGAAAAAAAGAACAACAACAAAAAAAAAAAAAAAGATTAACTCAACTAGAAATTCCCTAACTCTTTAAAAGGTTATACTCAAGTGAGGAGAAATAATGTCATGAAAGGTATATTCTCTCATGATTCTGCAGCCCCGGGAAACTCTTACTCCTGTCTACCTACCTTGGCAGATAACCGATCACCAATAGGAAGAGAAACTCCCAGAGTAGATGGGTCTGTTTCACCAGTAGATAGGAAATTCTTCTGTATATATGCACATTAAAAATATACATTAGCTAATTGACTTTCTATGTTTCAAAATTTCTTTACATTCTACATTCTAACCCACTCCGTAACACACAGAAGGTTGGAATGGAGGTGGATTCAGAGACTAGAGGTCTAGAAAACACACAAAAGTGACTAGGAAAACGACTCTTCAAATCAACTCCCTGAAAAAGAGATTCAAGCTTTAACTTAGATTTGAAACACATGCCTATCTCTTGAATCAAGGTGATTAAAGCATGGAAAGGTTTGATCTTTTCCAATTCATATTCCTCTAAGTATGTATTCTTCATTCTTTTAACTTCTTCACCAGTATCTTTATGAATGCCTGGAGTGTTTTGTTTTGATGTTTGTTATAGTTATCTCAATAAATATACGCACAGAATCCCAAAACTAAACTTTGAATGATGTTGCTTGTGGGTCTTCCACTCATGTCCACTAAGCATTCATTAGAGCATCCTGAGCATCAGCGTGGGCGTCAAAGACCTAAAACTCAAGCTTCTACAACTAACATCCACACATACAGTCACACAGCATGACCAAGTCAGTCAACCTCTCTGATACACATTCTTCTATAAAGTGAGAATAGCACCTGTCCTACACACAAAGGATCAAAAAGGATTCAAAATATAAAGTCTCTTTGAACACTTTAAATAAAGCAAATGAAAAAAAATCTTTGACTACTTAGACAAAAATGCTAAATAAGTCACTTAGTTTCTCTGCTTTGGTCTCTCCACCTCTAAAATGGGCGACATCATCTACAGTACTACAGCATAAAAGCCAAACCAGTAGGTGCTGGCCTACCTAACTTCTTGCATGCATGAAATCATTAAACAACTATTGACCATTTAATGCTTTCTAGTTATGACTTTAAATGTCAAGAAAACAAGATAAGCTTGTGTCCCTCTAGTACTTCAATAACAAGACAAATAATGGCAAGATAATACACTGTCTCTAGAGTAGCATTTTGTTAGAATCATGGCACGTTTGATAACAGACTGACTGTCTATGGAAATAAGTGGACTGTATACAATAAATCAAGAAACTAATAAAGTCTCAATAAATCTAAAGTTACAAAAACTTATCTGAAAGTTAGTATGAGACTCTAACAAGCTTCTCTGTTAAAAGAAACTAATAAGGACTGGTTGGATTCTAACTCTGCTCACTACCATGTTGAAGTACCCTATACACCTAATCATTTCATAGAAAAGCCTCTGCCCCTGTCCCCTGCTCCCTGCCCCCTGCCTCCTTGACCCCCTAATCCCTGACCCCTGCCCCTACCCTGACTTGAGTTCAGTGGACTATAACTCTATCATACACTAGGGATCCATCAGGTCATATTTGCTGTAATCAACCTAAGTTACTGAGTAAATAAAAAGCAAGCTATAGAAAGTGCAAGCTTCTATAGTAAAAGAATGAAAGCAGTACTCATGAGTTCCTTGTTGGACTGCTCTATGATGTTTTTAACATGCAACAGGTAAGTACTATTTCAAAGTGAAAACAGCAAGTAGACAGCCAGATAGAAAAGTTTAAGATTCAAGAAAGAGCTTATGAACAAATGAAATTAAGTTTACTGACTCAATTTAAAAACTGTTCCCTGGGGCTGGGGATTTAGCTCAGTGGTAGAGCGCTTACCTAGGAAGCGCAAGGCCCTGGGTTCGGTCCCCAGCTCCGAAAAAAAAAAAAGAACCAAAAAAAAAAAAAAAAAAAAAAAAAAAAAACTGTTCCCTCTGCTCAATAAGAACACCCACCATCCTTCACTCTAAAACTAGAGGTGTGTGTTCTTTAGCGGTTCTTCCTAGCAATGGTTAACTTGAAGCTTTTGCACTGTTTTGTTTGTTTGTGTATTGAGACAGGGTTTCTCTGTGTAGCCCTGGCTGACCGGGAACTTGCTCTGTAGACCAAGCTGGCCTCATACTCAGAGCTCTACATCCCTCTGCCTCCTGAGTGCTGGATTAAAGTGTGTCCCACCACTGCAGGCTCAGTGTTTTGTTTTTGAAACAGTTTCCTACTGTACTTCAGGCTGACCTCAAGCCTACAAAAATCCTCCTGCCTCCGTTTTCCTAGTGCTAAGCTTACAAGTGTGTACAAGCACGCCCAGTGTTATTCTTTTGTTGTTCGTGTTGTTCATTCCTTCTCCCCACCAACTTCTTTTGTTTTTTTGCAAGGTTTCATGTAGCTTAAGCTAGCCTCAACACTGCAATGGATCCAAGGACGGCTTTAAATTCCTGGTCCTCAACCTCCACCTCCTGAGTGCTGGGATTACAGTCCTATCCGCCGAGCTTAGCTTTTCAGTATTAGTAGTCACACAATTTATCAGTCTGAAACTATAAGAGACCCAAGAACAAACTTGGAAGTCATATCTACCCCAAGACCCAGGGAAATCATAGCTTTCTCTCCATGCCTATGTGCTTTTCTTCCTCTCCATATCCATGTGCTTTTCTTGTTTTTAACTCCTACCTCCCCAGATATCACCCAAAGGTCTTAAGAAAATATCACTACTTTACAACTGTACACTTAATAACCCATCACAAAAGCAACTTCAGGGTGATGTAAAGATTTGAGCTCCCTTGGTCACTTTCACTTCTCTTTTTAAGAAGACAATTTCCTCTCATGCCTGCTCGTGACTATCCATCCAGCTCAAAATGACTACAACCATCGCTGTGGGACTGCCAACACAGTGATCATCCCAAGCCTGCTGGGAAGCTGTTAAAGAAACAGGCGAAGGGTTCCATCGGTCAAGGCCCAGAATGTTTCTTTTGTGTGGTCTTAGGCCTCGGGCCTTTTGCATGCAAAGTGAGCGCTGAGCCACACTGCTGTATCTTTAGCCCAGATTGCTTTTTGACTGATAGTGGGAAGCCAGCTGTTTCTGAGAAGGGCTGGTCGGCCATGCTCCACCTTCGGCTAGCCTTTCTATCTTGCTGTTGCCAGAGACAAGACTCAGTGTCTGATACCTCACACTCCTCCTAATCCTCCATCTGCTTTTCATTCTTCCACCTTTCAGAACCAACCACCTTCCCAGTCAAGCCTTACAAGCTGAACCATGTTGTTACAAAATATGTCCAGCACCCCCATTCTTCTTTTCCTAATCATACACATATGAATAAGAACTGGGCAATCAGGTGTGAGATACAAGCCTAGGAAGTCAAGCTAGAGCAGGAACGATGTGGCATGCTAAGGAATTAGAATGTTTATTCAAAAGTTAGTAAGGAGACAAATATTTAATCGCTTAGACATAGGATCGTTCTAGAAGGCATCATAAACAACAGACTGGAAATCAGTACAAGTGCAGTTAAGATGTAGATGTGTTTACGTTAATGAGTCTCGAACAAGTACACGTGGCTATGGTAAAGCGATATCCATCCCCCATGAACAACATTCACCACAGCCTGTCACATGGACTGCCTTTCCACACCCAGTCCTCTCTCCATCCACATCACTACTTCTCGGGCCTCTATAAAAAGGCTTGGAGTATCTCATTCAGTCCACATCTCTCCTCAGTCTATATTCTGCATTTTAAAGCTTTTCCTATTTTGTCTTAGGAATATTCAAATTCTACCTATTCTGTAATGCTTTATTTGGCTATCTTGCTATAGTTAACATTTTCTGATCTTGATGAAATATATCCACAGCTAAATCCTAAACCCCTTGCAGATATGATCTATACTTTATTTAACTACTGGTATTTTTAAACATTAGTTAGAGTGATCAAATGTATGGAATTATTTGTAAATAGCTTGTAAAAGTATTAACTGGTGCTCGGTTTCCCCACATAAATTAACAAATATGATCAGCTTGACTTGGTACAAAAATATCAAGTAATCCAATTCATGATAATACATAGTTCAAGACATTTTTAAGTAACTTGACTGTTTATACTGTCAGCAGTATAAATTGTAGAACGAAAACAGACAAGCTAAAAAGCAAGCGCCCAACAGTTGAGGACATTTATAAGAAAGCAATGAAAATAAATGCAAAGCAGAGATCAAAGTCATGGCCACCTCAACAGACAAGCGCAATATGTGGACTGCCATCTTGGCAAACGCAGACACAGAGAGGAGCCACAAAAGCCTTGAAACACAGACGAAGCAGCTCTTCTCCTTGATTGGAATCACATTAGTGCAACTGATTATGAGCTATCATACGTTTTAAAAACAAACTAAAAGAGAACATCATGCAGGCAACCCTACCTTTCTTTTTGCTTGTGTAATGCCCTAAAGTCAAGAGAAACAAACCATTGATAACACGTATTTAGTAAAGTCTGTTCTTTCCAATTACAAGTCAGGCAAAGACACTTTGAAACAAGTATGTATAAAGCAATGGAAAAGCCAAGAGTATTGTGGATGAACAGAAACATGACTGCTTAAAGTATTTTTATACCTATAAGGGAAACTACACTATACAACATACGATAAACCTATAGTTATTAGATAGTTTGATAACTGCAAACAGGTCTCCTAAATAAAACATTAAACCATAGAGCAAAGCTGTCAGTGCTGCTGAGATCTGAATAGGACATGTCCCAAAGGCTCCTGCCGCTGGTGTGACACTCTGCAAGGTCTCACCTTGGAAACTGACTGGTCAGCATGGTTGGAGGAAGGGGACACATCACTGAGGGGCTGTTTCTTTTTTTTTTTTTTTTTTTTTAAGATTTATTTATTTGTAAGTACACCGTAGCTGTCTTCAGACCAGAAGAGGGCATCAGATCTCACTACAGATGGTTGTGAGCCACCATGTGGTTGCTGGGAAGTGAACTCAGGACCTCTGGAAGAGCAGTCAGTGCTCTTAACCGCTGAGCCATCTCTCCAGCCCTGAGGGGCTGTTTCTTATCTCCAGACCCTTGCTATGTGCCATGACTTTCTTTGTTCAGCAGCATGCTCCTGCCACAGGCCCACAGCTGACCCCAGACTGCACCTCTAAAGTCTTTTCTCTCACACTGTTCTTCTCAGACACTTTGTCACAGTGATGAAAAAAACATGACTAAACATTGTAGTTAATAAAACTGTTAACAGCGCATTTATACACTTATCAAAAGAAAAACCAATTACTATGTAAAAGCCTTTAATACACTGTGGGGAAGAGTGGATATGCTTCTGTAGACAAAGATTGCTTTATAGAAACAACCCTGCTTACCAGCGGCTCATCTCACTGAATATTAAAATCTACTTCCCTAGTAAAACACCCTCCTGTGCTGGAGACTAAGCCCGGGGCCTTGCTGCTCCAGGAAGAGTCTCTTATTCCACAACCCATGTTTTCACATTTTTCCACCAAGAATTAATTATTTTCCACTAGTTGGCCAGACATCAACACTTCCCAAAAGTAAATTTTAGGAATAAATTCAAACAGACAAAATACAACTCATTATCAAAACAATTTACCTGAGTAAGATAGCGTCTATAATCTTGTCTCAATTCTTCTTTTAATTTATGTTTCTTCTGTTCATAATCTTCTCCAAGTGGTAAACTTAACCCATAATCAATACCTAAAAAAGAAGACAGCTTAAGTCACAGATTCCCTTTCAAATCAATGTCAGTGAAGTTCTCCCTCCTATAACAAAGCACATGAGGAATGGAATCAGGTTTCATGTTCTGAATGCTTCAGTGGGAATACACAGAAGTAGTGGTAAATATTACTCCCACCTCTGACCCCAAGCCAGCCTGTCCCCCGCCAGAACATTGTATCTTGTGTCTCCTTCAGAGAGCTTATGTACACACATTAATGTTAGGTTACTGTATATGTAACAATGTATACAAGTGTATATAATTTCCCTTCTGTAAATTATCATTTAGCATGCTGTTTAATTGCTCTTCTAGCCCAAACTGGACCTGAACTTCTGATTCTCCTCCCTCCATCTCCCAAGTGAACCAGTTTAAATGTTGCTGAGGATAATGAAAATAGGCAGTTGTGAAGCATTCTACCTACTGGGCTACATCACCAGCCTAGCTATCTTGTTGTCCAGAAGACAGCGAAATTAATGTAAGAAATATAATTTGCTTCATTTAATTTTAGTTTAATTTCTAAAAAAACAAATTACTTTTTATATTTTTTTTAGTCAGCTAAGAATAATAATATGTCATCTTTAGCAATCAAGAATATTTTTATCCTTAGTCATCAGGGAAATGCAAATCAAAACAATCCTGAGAATCCACCTCATACCAGTGAGAATGGCTAAAATCAAAAACTCAGGTGACAGCAGATGCTGGCGAGGATGTGGAGAAAGAGGAACACTCCTCCATTGTTGGTGGGATTGCAAACTGGTACAACCACTCTGGAAATCAGTCTGTAGGTTCCTCAGAAAATTGGACATTGAACTACCTGAGGACCCAGCTATACCTCTCTTGGGCATATACCCAAAAGATGCCCAAACATACAACAAAGACACATGCTCCACTATGTTCATAGCAGACTTATTTGTAATAGCCAGAAGCTGGAAAGAACCCAGATGCCCTTCAACAGAGGAATGGATACAGAAAATGTGGTACATCTACACAATGGAATATTACTCAGCTATCAAAAACAATGACTTTATGAAATTCATAGGCAAATGGAGGGAACTGGAAAATATCATCCTGAGTGAGGTAACCCAATCACAGAAAAACAGACATGGTATACACTCATTGATAAGTGGATATTAGACTAAAAGTTCAGATTACCCAAGATACAATTCACAGACCACGTGAAGCTCAAGAAGGACAACCAAAGTGCAGATGCTTCAGTCTTTCTTAGAAGGGGAACAAAAATATTCATAGGGGGAGATATGGAGGCAAAGTTTGGAGCAGAAACTGAAGGAATGGTTATTCAGGACCTGCCCTACCTGGGAGTCCAATCAATATAAATACAGCCATCAAACCCAGACACTATTGCTGATGCTAAGAAGTGCATGCTGACAGGAGCCTGATATAGCTGCCTCCTGAGAAGCTCTACCAGAGCCTGACATATACAGAGGTGGATGCAAGCAGCCAACCAGTGAACTGAGAACAGGGTCCCTGTTGGAGGAGTTAGAGAAAGGAATGAAGGAGCTGAAGGGGTTTGCAGCCCCATAAGATGAACAATATCAACCAACCAGAGCTCGCAGGGACTAAACCACCATCCAAAGAGTACTTAAGGACAGACCCATGGCTCCAGATGCATATGTAGCACAGGATGGCCTTATTGGGCACCAAAGGGAGGAGAAGCCCTTGGTCCTGCCAAGGCTGGACCCCCCCAGTGTAGGGGAATGTCAGGGCGGGGAGCAGGAAGGGGTGGGTGGGGGAAAGGGGTTAACATTTGAAATTTAAATAAAAAAATCCAATAAAAAAGGAATATTGTTATAAATGCTTATTGAGGTCAGGAGTTACTTAGGATGGCAGTCCCAAAAAATTTCATCCATCAATTCTAACTTCATTCAATGGTTAGCTTTTGTATATGACAAAATATATAGAATATAAGACTTGACATTTACAAAAACAAACAAAACACCAGGCATGGTGGAGCATGTCTTTAATTCCAGCATTTGGAAAGTAGAAGCAAGAGGGTTTCTATGAGTTTGAGACCAGCCTGGTCTACACAGTAAGTTCCAGGACAGCCAGAAGTACATGGTGAGTCCCTATATCAAAAAAACAAAAAGTAAAATAAAATAATATTCCCAGTTTTATTTTATCACTTTTCCTTTTTAAGATGGGATCTCACAGAGCCTGGCTGGCATTAACTCACTCTGTAACAAAGGACTGGCTTGAACACAACCGTCTTTCCTCCAATGTCTCTACAGGTATGCACCACAATGCTGGCTTGAAATTTGCTGTTTTAAATATCTTTTAACTCCTTTAAAGATACAGTTCAGTGGTACTACATATGCACATATCCACTTACACACTTCATCATCCCTCAAAGAAACTGTAAATGGATGGCAATTTTTAAAATTTGAATTCTTTTTTGTTGTTGTTGTGGTTGTTGTTTTTGTTTTTTGGGGTTTTTTTGGTTTTGGGTTTTTTTTTTTCCATTTTTTTTATCTTTATTAACTTGAATATTTCTTATTTACATTTCAATTATTATTCCCCTTCCCGGTTTCTGGGCCAACATCCCCCAACCCCTCCCTCTCCCCTTCTATATGGTCTTCCCCTCCCCATCCTCCCCCCATTTATCACCCTCCCCTCAACAATCACATTCACTGGGAGGGGGTCAGTCTTGGCAGGACCAAGGGCTTCCCCTTCCACTGGTGCTCTTACTAGGCTATTCATTGCTACCTATGCAGTTGGAGCCCAGGGTCAGTCCATGTATAGTCTTTGGGTAGTGGCTTAGTCCCTGGAAGCTCTGGTTGCTTGGCATTGTTGTTCATATGGGGTTTCAAGACCCTTCAAGCTCTTCCAGTCCTTTCTCTGATTCCTTCAACTGGGGTCCCGTTCTCAGTTCAGTGGATTGCTGCTGGCATTTGCCTATGTATTTGCTGTATTCTGGGTGTGTCTCTCAGGAGAGATCTACATCCGGTTCCTGTCAGCCTGCACTTCTTTGCTTCATCCATCTTATCTAATTGGATGGCTGTATATGTATGGACCACGTGTGGGGCAGGCTCTGAATGGGTGTTCCTTCTGCTTCTGTTCTAAACTTTGCCTCCCTATTCCCTGTCAAGGGTTTTCTTGTTCCCCTTTTAAAGAAGGAGTGAAGCCTTCGCATTTTGGTCATCCTTCTTGAGTTTCATTTGTTCTGTGCATCTAGGGCAATTCAAGCATTTGGGCTAATAGCCACTTATCAATGAGTGCATACCATGTGTGTTTTTCTGTGATTAGGTTAACTCATTCAGGATGATATTTTCCAGTTCCATCCATTGCCTATGAATTTCATGAAGTCATTGTTTTGGATAACTGAGTAATATTCCATTGTGTAGATGTACCACATTTTCTGTATCCATTCCTCTGTTGAAGGGCATCAGGGTTCTTTCCAGCTTCTGGCTATTATAAATAAGGCTGCTATGAACATAGTGGAGCATGTGTCTTTGTTATATGTTGGGGCATCTTTTGGGTATATGCCCAAGAGAGGTATAGCTGGGTCCTCAGGTAGTTCAATGTCCAATTTTCTGAGCAACCTCCAGACTGATTTCCAGAATGGTTGTACCAGTCTGCAATTCCACTAACAATGGAGGAGTGTTCCTCTTTCTCCACATCCTCACCAGCATTTGCTGTCACCTGAGTTTTTGATTTTAGCCATTCTCACTGGTGTGAGGTGAAATCTCAGGGTTTTAAATTTGAATTCTTATAGAGAACTCACAGTTTTAAATTGTATAACTGTAATATTTAAAATTCATCCTCTCTGGGCAGTGAGATTGACTACGTAACCATACTCAAGACAGCAAACCTGACAACCTGAATTTAATTCCCCAGGCCCATGCAGCGGAAGGAGAAACTGACTCCCTCCCAAAAGTTGTCCTCTGGCCTGCACACGTGGTGTATGCATGTAAACAAGCAGACATAGTCTTTCAATCTTCAGGGAAATGAAAAGGTTTCTAAGGGTAGAGATGTAGCTTAATTGGTCAGATGTTTGCCCAGCATACACAAAACCCTAGGTTCAATCCTTAGTACTACATTAAAAAAAAAAAAAAAAGAAAAACCACAGTGTGCTATTCCACAGCTGTAACCCAGAACGTGGAGGCAGAGGCAAGAAAACCAGAAAGTTACAATCATCTTTGGCTACAAAGACACTGAGGCCCGCCCAAGGCACATAAAACCCTGTCCCCCAATCCAAAGAAAAATAAATAAATATAACGAGTTAATGAGAATTTGATACTCTATGTGCAACAGAAAAATAGTTGAATTTATAATGTCATGAAAGTACTCCTGTTTATTTTATTCCTTACAACTCAAGGCATTATGGACACATGCAAATGTCATCTGTTTTTGTTTTACATCACTGAAGTCAGGATGAAAAGCCAAGGTTATTTATGTATAAATGCATGCCTACTGTCTTATAAAACACTAAAGTTACTTTCCACTATAACACTGTGACCTTCTCTTGAGAAAAATATCTGGTCTATTTAATTCCTTGGTGATTAAGAGTTTAGCAGGCAGGGACAATCCATACAAAAGCAACCTAAAACATTCCCTCTTATTTCAAACAAAATAATGGTTTCATTATGACACCTTCCAAACTGCATCCCATCTCTCTCGTTCAGACAGGAGTAGGCACATGGAACTAAAGGATAAGATCGACGAAAACAAAGACATGCAGTACTCAACTTTTTTACACCCAACATAAAATAAATGTACAAATGGACCAGGTGTGGTAGCACACACGTAATGCCAGCACTCTGGAGATGAAGGCAGGAGACCAGAAGTTTAAGGTCACTATCATCTGAATGGGGAGCCCAGGGCCCATCTAGGACACAAGATCCTGTCTTTAAAAAACATAAGTATGGGGGTTGGGGATTTAGCTCAGTGGTAGAGCGCTTGCCTAGCAACCGCAAGGCCCTGGGTTCGGTCCCCAGCTCCGAAAAAAAGAAAAAAAAAAAAAAAAAAAAAACATAAGTATGAAAATGAATGTATAAATGAATGACTGGGCAGCAGAAGAAATGAGACGGGGGGCAAGAATGTCATCTCTCCTGGTTCTTAGCAGCTCAGTTGCAGAGAAGATGGTAACCAACAAGTGAGCTTCATGTCCTGTTACACGCGGTCACAAAGGACGCTCTGTGATGTCAAGGAGAGAGTGACAACAGTGCTGCCCAGTGGTACCTTCCTCTGGGACCAGCTTTCCCAGCCTGCTGTTGCTGGAAGTCTCTCTCACTGGTCTCTTATTGCAACTGTTAATTCTATCTGCAGGCCTCTCTGGAAGAACTGTAGGGTACAGTTGTAACATGACCATTTATCAATTACTGACCCTATTAAAAGTTCAACTTTATTAAGAGCATTTCATCTTTACAAAGCGACTACTCCAAAACTGAAGCAGATTGAAGACTGTAAGTTTAAGGCTTGCCTGAACTAGAACAGACTGAACCAGAGCCCAGTCTGGGCAACTTTAGGAGAAAAAGTAAAGAAGTTTTTTGTTTTTTTTGGGTTTTTTTTTTATTCTTTTTTTCGGAGCTGGGGACCGAACCCAGGGCCTTGTGCTTCCTAGGTAAGCGCTCTACCACTGAGCTAAATCCCCAGCCCCAAAAGTAAAGAAGTTTAAGGATTTAACTCAGTAACAGAGAACTGGCTTACCAGGCACAAAGCCCTGATCCTATCCCCAATATGCAAAAGGAAAGTAGATTTGGTTTCCACTGCTAATTCAAATACTATGTGTAACACTGTCTTAGTAAGTAACCATACAGAATACTTCCTATATTATTAGTAAATCTACTATAAGCTGAGAAGGGTAGTACACCCCTTAAATCCCAGTATTCAATAGGCAGAGGCAGTGGATCTCTAAGTTTGAGGCCAGCCTGGTCTATGTAGCAAGTTGTAAGTCAGGAGGAGCTATAAAGTGAGACCTAGTCTCAAAGAATAAATTAATTAATATATACATATGTATATATTTTTAGGTTTAGTCAACATAAAATACCATCTATTTTATTATCTAGTACTAAAAACCTTATATTGTTAGAAGTGGGTCATTAAAAAACAAAGGGCCTGGTGACATGAGTTCAATCTCTGAAGCTCACAGGAAGAGAGAACCAACTCCAGTAAGTTGTCCGACACCCCAGCCTTCTATGTTTCCTGCACCCCACATTCACACAGCCATACATGCAGTGATGGTAATAAAGTAAAATTTAAATGAATAAAATTGACTATACAATAACATAAATATTCATCTCTATAAAGCAGTAACAGTGGCCCCTAACCCTGAGCTAAGATACAGTGAGGCTTACATGGCTGCTGTTTCTGATGATTCTAGGGGCAAGAGAAATATAAGTGTCATTTAAGGTCACTTAAAGTGATGTCATTTTAAATAAGCATCAGTGACATTGACAGTTAACATTATGTTTCAGGACCAACAGTCAAGAAGTATTAGACTTCTGTAAAAACTGTGGGATAAAAATATATTTAAACCTAAAGCATATAATCATTTTTTTAATTTGCCCCCTGAGCAAGCACTCACAATGGACGCTATCTGAAATGAATTCCTATAAACGCATTTACTTCCTTTCATAATGTACTTCCATGAGAAATCGCTTTGTAACAAAAACCAGATTACAGGTAGCTACAGCCTCTGCACTGGCAGGTGACTGTCAAAGTCTCAGCTGCAGTATTACTGCAAAGACCCACTGGACTCACAACGCAAGACCAGGAGTCAGCATGCTCATCTGCAGGGAGGTAAACCAAATAGTAAGTATCCACAAGAAATGACAATACTGCTGGCATCAATAACCTCTCTTGGTCAATCTGAATCTTTACCCTCCACTTACCATAATCTAAATTTTAGAGCAATACAAAATTCTTCTGCCACCTCTTTTCTTGTATTCTTTTTAAATGACAAAACATGTACTTTATTTATCTTTTGGATAATCTTTCCCAAATACCCATAAAATTATTTTGAAATTTGTTTCTTAAAATCAGTCAGCCGTGTTGAAATCAGCCAAGCACTGTTGCAGGATATCTGATCACACTGTGACTCCCGGGATTGTGTTACTTGCTGAAAACAAGTCTCTAGTTGTGTGTCGCTCGGCCTTAGCACACGCTCTGGTTGGAATGCAGATGCCTTCAGCACACACATGTAATCCCAAACACTGAAGGTAAAGTCAGTTAGACGTTAGAAGCACCCATGTTTAAAAGTGATGTCTGAGTGGCAGAAAAAGTAATGAATCAGAGAAAAAAAAGACAAAATAGGATCTGCCCAACTCTCACAGGAAGAGAGAGGAAGCTATGTAAGAGAACAATGCAGAGGGAGAGAGGAGGAGGCAGGTTTACCAGGAGAGACTTACAGAGACTGGCTGAAGAGAGAACAAGCTAGACACAGGTGAAGACAGAATGAGCCAGAGAAGGAGAAGGAGTTAGAAGATTAGAATGGATTGCCAGAGTTAGAGACCAAGCAGAGAAATTCAGGGGAGGCCAAGAGAGAGAGAGAGAAAGGCCAGATTGAATCAGTCAGCTTGAAGAGGAGCTTGCGCTGGAACAGCTGAATTTAGAGTTCAGAAATAACTAGGAAGGGTAAGGTGTGGTACATCTACACAATGGAGTACTACTCAGCTTATTCAACAACAAGTGTCAGAGGATGAAAACATTACAGGCCTAGATCACATTGTATAGAGGCTAGAAGCTTCCTGGACTAGGCCTAGGTTAGAAAATGGAAACAATTACTTCAAGAGAATAAAAGATACATTAACAAAGCATAGTGAAGTGCATCAATGGCCCCAGTACTTGGAAGCTGAAACAAGACAATCAGAAGTTCAAGGCCATGACCAACACAGTAAGAGCCTCAAAACATTAAAAGCAAATAATCAGAAAATTGGACATTCCACTACCTGAGGACCCAGCTATACTTCTCTTGGGCATATACCCAAAAGATGCCCCAACACACAACAAAGACACATGCTCCACTATGTTCATAGCAGACTTATTTATAATAGCCAGAAACTGGAAAGAACCCAGATGCCCTTCAACAGAGGAATGGATACAGAAAATGTGGTACATCTACACAATGGAGTATTACTCAGCTATCAAAAACAATGACTTCATGAAATTCAGAGGCAAATGGAATGAACTAGAAAATGTCAGCCTGAGTCAGGTAACTCAATCACAGAAAAACACACTTACTATGCATTCATCGACAAGTGGGTATTAGTCAAAAAGCTCGAATTACCCAAGATGCAATCCACAGACAACAGGAAGCTCAAGAAGAAGGATGACCAAAATGTGGATGCTCCCACTCCTTCTTAAAAGGGGAAAAAAATATCCATAGGAGGGGATATGGAAGCAAAGTTTAGAGCAGAGACTGAAGGAACAGCCATTCAGAGCCTGCCCCACATGTGGCATATATATATAGATATAGATATAGATATAGATATAGATATAGATATAGATATAGATATAGCCACCAAAACTAGATAAGATTGATGAAGCTAAAAAATGCATGCGGAAAGGGACTGGATATAGATCTCTCCTGAGAGACACATCCAGAGCATGTCCAATACAGAGGTTAATGCTAGCAGCAAACCACTGAACTGAGAACAAAACTCCCTTGGGGGGAATTAGAGGAAGGATTAAAAGAATTGAAGGAGCTTGCAACCCCATAAGAACAACAATGTCAACCAACCAGAGCTTCCAGGGACTAAACCACTACCAAAAGAATATACATGGACTGACCCAGGGCACCAACTGCATAAGTAGCAGAGAATAGCCTTGTTGGGGCACCAGTGGAAGGATAAGCCCTTGGTCCTGCCAAGTTTGAACCCCCCAGTGCAGGGGAATATGGGGGAGGAGGGCAGTAAGGGGAATGTATAGGGAGAATACCTGTATGAGGGAGGGGGACAGGAGGGAATGTGGGCTTATGGACAGGAAACCGGGAAGGGGAATAACATTTGAAATGTAAGAAAAGAAATATATCTAATAAAAAATTTAAAAAAAAAAAGAAAAGAATCAAAACGTGTAGGTTCTATGAAGAATCACTTCACCTTATTGGGTATACTGTAGTCTTTTTTGCTTTGCAAATTTACAACCTGTGACTTCAGAGAACAAAAAATAGTCTATTTTGGAACCTGAGGTAGTGATTGGTGTCATTTTTATTTAAGAATCAGAGATGATTTCTAGAAATGTGAGCTATAATCACCCTAGACTTCAGATACAGAATGCATCCCTGCTCAGGGGTAAAGGAACAGAAAAGAACCAAAAAGAACAGTGACAAAAACATCCTGATAGTCTCCTAAGATCACCCCCAGGATAATGACCAAGTGGAGTTCACAGGAACTCAGAAATCACTATATTCACAACTACACGCTACTATAGTAAACTAATGAAGAGTTCTTTAATGGAAACGCACAGAACCCAGTCATCCCTTCGAACCGCACAGGCTGTGACGACATACAAGCAGTGCTATCTACAGGAAGCTGTTAGAGAACCAGTGCCTGAGGGCTATGACCAAGGCTCTACTGCCCAAGAGAATAAGTGCTCGGCAGCAGGTGCTTTACACAGACTGCAGCACAGTGAGCCGCTTTCACTGCTTGGGATGACTTACATCAATTCAGGAACCACTTACAGCAAGTTCCAAGCACAGACCAATCTATCAGAAACATTCTAAAGACAACCAGTTCAAGGTCAACTATGCCAACAGTTTTCTGCACAAGGAGGACTAGGAACACATGAGGAAAACCAAAAGTGAGCCTGCCAAGCCAAGGATCATGAAAGAAGAAAAGACTACATAAAGATCAGTCCCTGTGCTTGGGTTATTTGAACTCTGTAAGCAGTGAAAGAGAAAGCCTGACTAAAGAGTGGGGAATTAGAGACAGAAAACATAGACAATTCTTTAAAAGTTCTGCTGTAAGCAACTTCAACTCCAAATGGATTACAGGCCCCAACAGAAGCTCTGATACCTTCCCTGTTAGAGGACAAAATGGAGTATCTTCAACCTTATCCACAGAGACAGACAACTGCAGCCAAACTGTGCTTGCTGGACACAGCAGCACCATCACACATGCAAACTCACAGTGGCTATGACTGCATGCACAAAGCCAAGATTCAAACCCCAAAGTGGACGCGAGGACCACACTGAGATCTAGCCCAGCTGAGGAACTGTCGGCAGCTCACAGGAGCTAGAGGACTGCACTAGTTTTCCTCTTGGATATGGCCTCTCAGAGGCTGCATGGCCACACATCCACGCACACACAGCAACACTAGTGAACTCACTGGGTTTTTTAAAACGAGCACATGAAGTTGGGAGGAAAAAATGCTAGAGATGATAGGGAAGGAAATGGGGGGGGGGGTTACTCAATCAAAACATTACATACAGATATAAAATTATCAGAAAGTAAAAACTAAATTTAAAATTTTTTAATAATTCCATGATTGCTGTTATATTCACCAAAACTCAGCTACAGAGGTAGACAGAATTGGATTTCACTAGAAGAGATTTTTGCCAAATACGTAAACAAAGCAAGATGAACTCATGAAGGGGAGTAAATAATTGATCACAGAATTAAGTTGTTTTGGTCAGAATGTTTCATCACCTTAACCAAAAGCAACTTGGGAGAGGAAATGGCTTGGTTGTGTTTATACTTCAGGTTAAGTGAAGAAGTAGTCAGTGCAACTCCAGCAGGAACTGCAGCAGAAAGCCAGGAGTCTCCAGCTAGCTTTCTTATCCAGCCTCACAGTGGGCTGGGGCTTCCTACACCAATGTCACTAGAGAGAATTCTTCAGACACTGGCCACAGGCTAGTCTAATCACGGCAATTCCTCAACAGAAGTCCGCCTTCCCAGCTAACTCTAGGTTGTATAAAGTTAACAGTAAAAACTATCAAGCACAATATGCAAGCTATATTCATGTTTGGTTTACTTAGAGACGGTCTCATGGACTCGAGGCTGGCCTGAAACTTGCCTGTACAGAGGCAAGGACACCTAGGACTCCTGATCGTTCTATTTTACCGTCTTGGCGTTGGGACCAGAGGCATGCACCAACCCAACAAGTTTATATGGCGCCAGGGATCAAACCCAGGGCTTACAAGTTTATATGGCGCCAGGGATCAAACCCAGGGCTTACAAGTTTATATGGTGCCAGGGATCAAACCCAGGGCTTACAGAAGCCAGGTACCAACTGGGGTACATGCCCAGCTTCAACTACATCTGTCTGCAAGCCACAGAAGGTCATAGGTTTAACTCACACCTCGTCTTTAACTTAGTATGTTTGAGGCTTGGCCATACAGTTGTTTGGAGCAGTGGTTAATCCTTTTCATTACTTCTCAATATCACACAGTGTTAATTCACGTTTATCATTTTTACTTTGTCAAACGTAAGTTGTTACCTTCTGCTGTCGTGAAGTAATATTGATAAATCTCTACTTACACAGTTGTAGCAGCTCTTGGTAGATACAATCCCATGATTCTCATCTTCTTACCCAGTCAAAGAACCCTGGGCTACTGAATAAGGTCATAAAGTTTTACAGATATTCCCAGACTTTCCAGTTAATTCATGCCAACACAGATAGACACATATACAAATATTTTTCCAAATTAAATAAAATCTCAAATTATTCATTGATTTACCTCAAGGTCTTAGAAAAATGAGAATAATCCAAACTGGAAAAACAGCAGATTGCAAGAAATCAGGGTGTAAATTAGTGAAATAAAGAGTGAAAACAGACAAACAAACAAATAAATAAATGAGTGCCAACTCCCTAGCCAAAAGAAAAGTGAGAGAAGAATCAAATTAGTAAAATTGATGATGATAAAAGTTACTGCGGAATCCAACAAAACTGTAATTAAGCTGTACTTTGAAAAAAATTTTTTCACAAAAAGCTGAAAAACATCTATGTATATAAATTTATGTGTATAAATTACAACCCACAACCTGCTGAACCTAAATCAGGCTACAACTAAACTAGATCCATAATAATCCAAGACACTGAGACAGCCACAAAGCCTCCCAACAAAGAAGAATCCATTTACCAAGATGACACCAATATCTCCAACTGTCCCATACAGTAAATAGGAAGGAAAGGATGAAACCCATTCTTTGAAGGCAGCAACACATATAGACACTGAGGCCAAACTCATATAAGAACACAAGAGAAGAAAACTGTAGACCAACTTCCCTGGTGAGCATGGACACCCAACATGCTGCAAATCAAACAAGAACAGATTAAAACAAGATCACACTCCATGGCTGTGCTGGCTAGTTCTTCATCAACTTGACATAAGTTAGAGTCATCTGTGATGAGGGCACCTAAATGGACAAAATGTCTCCATCAGACTGACCTTTAGGCAAGTCTAGGGAACATTTACCTGATTAACGACTGATGTGGAAGGGTCACCGCTGGGAAGTAGTCCTGGGTTAAGAAACCAAGCCAATGGCGCCATACAGAAGCCGCCAGTAAACTGTACTTTGAGTTCAGTCTCCATTTCTGCCTCCAGTTCCTGCTGTGACTTCCCTTCAGGGTGGACTATAATAAGCTATAGACTGAAAAGTCCCTTTCCTCCCCAGGCTTCTTTACCACAGCAAGAAAAGGTAAACTAGGACAATGACCAACCCAATTTCATTTCAGGGATGAGAGTTGGTTCAACATACATAAATCCATAACCACAACTCCTTACATTAGTTGACTTACGAACAGAAATCACGCAACCATCTCAATCAACGTAGAAAAGGCCTTTACAAGGTCAACATCCCTTGATAATAAAAAGCCCTCAAGAAATCAGCAATAGGAGGAACATGTCTCAACATAATAAAACTTTAAGACACTGAAGAAAGAAAATGAAGAGGACAGTAAAAGACAAAAAAAGAGAGGGCCGTATCAGAGCAAGGCAATCTACAGACCCAATCCCATCCATACCAGATCTCAATGACAGTCACAGAGGAAAAGGCTAAAATTCATACTGAAAGGAAAAAGTCCTGAACAACTAAAACAATCCTTAGCAGAAAAAGCCATATTGGATGAGCAGAAAACCTCATCTGAAATTACATTACTGAGCCAGATCATAAAAACACCATGATATTAGCACAGAAACAGACATGCGGAGCTGGGAAGACAGCTCAGACAATGAAGAACCCGCCTTTCATGCCCTATGGGGAAAGGGGTGGGGATGGGGACACTGCAGTAAGAGGAACACAGGAAAGGAAGAGAAAGAAGAACCCCTTAGGCTTGCTAGCCAGCCATTACTGAAATCAGCAAGTTCTGGGTCCAGTGAAGCCCCCATCTTAGTGGCAGTCTGATAAAGAGGAATAGAGAGATGGATCAGGATAGTTAAAGTACCTGCTGCTCTTCCAGAGGGCCCAGGTCTAGTTCCTAGCACCACAGCAACAGCTCACAACTGCCTAAGCTCTAGCTGGAGGGGAACTGACCCACTGTTCCGGCCTCCACAGGCATCTGCACACACCGCATACATATTGACATAAAATGTAAAGATCAAATTTTGTGAGATATTCACTTGCTGTGGTAGTACATATCTTTACTCACAGAACTCAACAGCACGGAGAGACAGAGGCAGGTGGATGATTGTGAGCTGTAGGCCAGGTGGGGCTATACTGTGAGAGGCTGTCTTGAAAAAAGAAAGAAAGGAAAGAAGGAAAGAGAGAGAGAGAGAGAGAGAGAGAGAGAGAGAGAGAGAGAATAAGACATTGTAGCAATGCATGCAGAGGCACACACATAGTAGGGGAGGGGTCTATGCAGTGTAACCCCAGTGAAATAGAATAGATGATCCAGAAACAAATCCATACAGCTACAACCACCTAATTCCTCTCTCTCTCTCTCTCTCTCTCTCTCTCACACACACACACACACACACACACACACACACACACACACTGGAAAAAGGGCAGCCTCTTTAACAACTGGTGCTGGTAAGACAGATTTCTGCATGTAGAAAAATGAAGCTAGATCTGCATATCTTACCCTGCACAAAAATCAAATCAAAATAAGATCAAGGACATTAACATAAGATGTGATACTCTGAAAGCCTACACTTCAAGAACGTACTGTCTGTTTTCACATCAAGTTGACACAGGCTAGAATCAGAGAAAAAAGAAGCCTCCCTTGAGGAAATGCCTCCATGAGATCCAGCTGTAAGCCAGTTTCTCAACTAGTGATCAAGGGAAGAGAGCCTAGCCCACTATGGATGGCGCCATCCCTGGGAAACTCAAGAAGGATGACCAAAATGCGAAGGCTTCACTCCTTCTTTAAAAGGGGAACAAGAATACCCTTGGCAGGGAATAGGGAGGCAAAGTTTAGAACAGAGGCAGAAGGAACACCCGTTCAGAGCCTGCCCCACATGTGGTCCATACATATACAGCCACCAAACTAGATAAGATGGATGAAGCAAAGAAGTGCAGGCTGACAGGAACCAGATGTAGATCGCTCCTGAGAGACACAGCCAGAATACAGCAAATACAGAGGCGAATGCCAGCAGCAGACCACTGAACTGAGAACGGGACCCCAGTTGAAGGAATCAGAGAAAGAACTGGAAGAGCTTGAAGGGGCTCGAGACTCCATATGAACAACAATGCCAAGCAATCAGAGCTTCCAGGGACTAAGCCACTACCTAAAGACTATACATGGACTGACCCTGGACTCTGACCTCATAGGTAGCAATGACTATCCTAGTAAGAGCACCAGTGGAAGGGGAAGCCCTGGGTCCTGCCAAGACTGAACCCCCAGTGAAAGTGATTGTTGGGGGGAGGGCGGTTAATGGGGGGGAGGGTGGGGAGGGGAAGACCATATAGAAGGGGAGGGGGATGTTGACCTGGAAACCGGGAAAGGGAATAACAATTGAAATGTAAATAAGAAATACCCAATTTAATAAAGATGGGAAAAAATAAATAATAAAAAAGAGAAAGCAGGCTGAGCAGGCCATGAGGAACAAGCCAGTAAGCAGCACCCCTCTGTGCCCTCTGTATCAACTCCTGCCTCCAGGTTCCTGCCCTGTTTGAGTTCCTGTGCTGACTTCCTTCAATAATGAACAGCAATATGGAAGTGTAAGCTGAATAAACCCTTTCTTTCCCAACTGGTTCTTTGGTCATGGGGTTTATCGCAACAATAAAACCCTAATGAAGACAAAGATATACCACAGGCAACAGTCTCCTGAACATAACTATGCCAACTGCTCAGGAAATAATCCAAGAACTGGCAAATAGGATGACCTGGAACCACCACACTCCTGCACAGGACAGGAAGCAATCACCAGAGTGGAGACAGCCTACAGAGGGAAAACCCTTTGCTAGTCATACTCCAAAGGACTGCTGTCTAGGACACTGAACAACACAAAGCTTAAAACCTGCCGAACAAGCAAACCACCCAATCAATAAGTGGGCTACTAAACTGGAGCGAGAATTCTCTGAAGAAGTAATGAAAGCACCCAACAGACACCTGAAAACCAGTCAAGGACCAGTGAGATGGCTCAGCACACAAACCCCTGCCCAGAATGCCTGACGCCCTGAGTTTTCATTCCTGGATCCCATGTGGAAGGAGAATTTCATCTCTTGAAAACTGTCCTTCATCCTCACACATGTGCCTGGATTCTCATGCCCACATTTCATACATATAGAATATAATACACAAACATAGTTTAAAAACAAGAAAAGCTGTGCTGAGGGGCATGGGTGGGGAGAGGCACCTGCCCCTGACAGCCTCGGCTCACCTCCACAAGATGAACTGAGAGAACTGACCTCCATAGGACTGCCATGTCATAAATAAATACAATGTTTTGTTTTGTTTTGTCTCTTTATGTGTTCAGAAGGAGATTAAGAGAGCACTGGGAAAGGCAATCAGAGTGAGAGAGCAAATAAAAACAAAGTATAATGACATATATACATAGATAAGGATTCCATAATAAAAGCCATTACTTTGTATACTAATGTAACAATGTATTTAAAAAGAAATTTATGTAAAAACTACTGTTGTGCCCTCCCCAAAATTTAATCAAAATTTTAATAACGCCTATAATCAGTTATAAATACACAAAATAACAGGGTAAATTAAAAACAGCTAAACTACAGACTAGAAAGGTAGCTTAGCTGGTAGAATATTTGCCTGGCCTGCATGAAGCCTTGATATCAACCCCAGACCACTACATAGACTAGACATGATGCTGCACTCAGATGGAAACAGGATGATGTAGGGGTTGGTCTGCTGCTACTATGTATTCAGAGGTCAAATAATGGTCCCGAAGATCAGGCTGCCCAAGATCCTCATGTACACCAAATGATGCTTACCCCCCAATTCATCCCTCATTGGTTAATAAAGATGCCTACAGCCTGGGCTGGGCAGAAGAGAAGGGGCAGAGTGTTGGTTCCTGGGCTTGGGGTCTCAGGTAGAGACCACAAGAGAAGCGAGGAAGGAGGAAGCAGGGAGCCATAGGGTAGCATGGATCATGAGCCCAGGGCCATGAGGGTCAGCCTGATGGAGTAGGAGCGGCCCAGTCAGAACATGGCAAGTGATCTCAGGGATCACCACTGGGAAGCCGACAAAGCAGCAGAGAGGGCTGATATCTGCCCAGCTGTAGTGCTTTTAAGCTTATTAAAGTGTAAAGGTTTCTGTGTCTTTTATCTGGGAACAATATGGTATGAAGTAGAGCAGAAACCCCCTAGTAGATATTTAAAGACAACAAGGGGTATACTAACCCCCAGAATAATAACGATAACTATAATAATAACCTCGGTGAGTCCAAAGACCAAATGGATTACATGAAAGCCCACACGTTTATGCCACAAACAACAAAAGTCAGAGTAAAACTAGTGAGGTGTGATGGTTCACATAACCCTAGTGCTCCAGAAGCAGAAGCAGGACTGCTGTATGTATCTGATGTAGCTGCTCTCCTACTTTGTGGGATCTTCTTTTTCCCACCCTCTATCCCCTCTCCCATTTCAACTCCTAATATTAACTAGGAGAAAGAACAGAGGGGAGAGAGTTCCCTGAATCTCATTTCTTTCCTTTTGTTTCTTCTTTGATCAGGGCTTTTAACAGACTGCAACCAACCACCCTAAATGACCAATAACCTCCAACACTGCCTCTTGTGGCCCTGGCATTTATATATCCTCTGAAAAGTCCTCAGACCAAACATCATACAATCAGAAAGCATCTGCAGCAGGCAAAACCAGACTTCTGCTAGAGCACGAGGCAAATCAGAGTCAGCTGCTACAGACAGTCCAAAAGCAGCCTCACATCCCTATACCTACACATTTTTATAATATCTGGGTTAATTTTTTTAAAAAATCCCAGAATGTCACTAGTTTGAAGCCATTACAGGCTACTCAATGAGTTCTATACTAGTCTGGACTACAGAGTGAAATACTAATTCCAAAAAATCAAAATAAAAGTAAAACTAGGTACCATTTAGTATGCTCAAATTTAAAGCTGGACCCCTAAGAACTAAAACGTTTTCTTCCTTATAAAAACAAAAGGAATCAAGACTTGAGCCATTATTGTGGTTTGCCCTGGAGTTATCTGTATTTTGATGCTAATTCCATTGCCCCAAGGACAGCTGCCTAGTGACTGGACTCAGGTGACTTCACCAGAACCTTCTCCCCATTGAATTTGTAAAGTACAGGTGAGGGGCAGGTACAGGATAGAAGGAGGCCTGTCATTGGAGGAGAAGGAAGGACCGGAGAGAAGTTTGAAGGAGGAGGAGGAGGAGACAGGAACAGAAAGGAGGAGACAGGAGAGGGTGAGAAGCCATGGCAGGTGATGTTAAGATTCTGCTCTGTGTATTTACAGGTTGTTATCAATGTTCCTAAGGGATGGATGGTACCGGGCTGTGTATGTTTAAGTCGGCAATTATATCTATCAATTGGATCTAAGATTAGTGTGTTGTGTGTTCTTTTACGTGAGGGCTTGACTATAGGAAAGTGTGCGGCTGGGATGTGTTCCCGCCAAGATACCTAGCAGATATCTTGGGGCACTGTGGTGCAGACCTAGCGAGGTAAAAGACAACCATACTTATATTATTTTTATATTTATACAACAACAAGCCATGGTAATGTATGCCTATAATCCCAGCACTTCACGGGGAAAGGTTAATAGGTCAGAAGCTCAAAGGCATTCTTAGATACTTGAAACTCTGTCTCAAAAAAAAAAAAAAAAAAAACTTAAGTAATTTGAATATTGTTTTTGCCTTCTCACTATGTACTTTCCAATAAATTATTTCATCTATTCTCTGCTCCAGCTAAATCCATGCCTTCCTACTTTAAGAATCTTTAATTTCAGTAAACCATGAAACTTACAGTTTCTTCTGTGTAAATCTTAAATATTTTGCTATGTTTGATGGTTTTCTGAATAAGATCATTTACTCAATATTTCACATCATTACTGAAACAGAATTCATTTTTGTACTTTTTGTCTTATAGCCTCTAAACCTAACAAATGCATTTATTGTTCTAGCAATGTTTGTGGATTCCTCAAAATTTTCCACACACACACAGAAAAGAAAATATAATCAAGCTACCTGCAAATAAAGTTAGTTTTACCTCCGAGTTGTCTAAATCACTCTTGAGAATTATCAAACGTCAGGAGGCAGTAGTTTTCTCAAAAACTAGTCAGCTGGGAAGAAGTGAGAGTGGGAACTCCTAAACTTAAAAACCTGGTATCCAATGTCAGGTAAAACTTTCAAACTTGCTTCTGCCTCCCAAGAAGGTGTATACCACCATACCTGCCTGCCTCTTCTTTTTGTGATTAGGAGGGAGAGGGAGAGGGAGGAAGAGAAGGAAAGTGGGGGCGGGAGGGGGAGATTGATTGATTGATTGATTGATTGATTGGGGATGGAACTCAGGTTCCTGTAAATGTGTGACAAGAATTCCATCAGTGAGCTATATCCCCAGACTCTTATGGAGGATTGATAATCTGTGGCAAATTTGCCTCCTAAACACTGAAGTTTATCTAGTCCAAATCTAGGTAGTTGGTTTCAGAATGCACTATAATATTACCTTAAATCCTTTTATGGGATGAAAAAAAAAGTTAACAATATTATCTAGGTATAATATCATTATCATATAGAAATGAATTTTTAAAAACCTTAAAATTTGGGGTTGGAGAGATGGCTCAGAGGTTAAGAGGACTGACTGCTCTTCCAGAGGTCCTGAGTTCAATTCCCAGCAACCACATGGTGGCTCACAACCATCACATCACAAGAGATCTGATGCCCTCTTCTGGTGTGTCTGAGACAGTGACAGTGTACTCATATATAATTAATAAATCTTTAAAAAAAAAAACCTTAGGGGTTGGGGATTTAGCTCAGCGGTAGAGCGCTTGCCTAGCACGCGTAAGGCCCTGGGTTCGGTCCCCAGCTCCGGAAAAAAAAAAAAAAAACCTTAAAATTTAATGCTGCTTGGTATTTATTTACACTTTAAGTCATTGATAGTTTTCATTGGTGAAAATGAGTATTTGAGGTTTGTGTATTACTGATTATTACTATTATATTTAACGATGATGTCACAGACTTTAAGTTGATCCATCATTTCCATTAGATGATCACCCTATACAGGTGAGGCACTGTCTGAGACAGGTTCTCTTCACTGTACACTACCACAAATAGCAAACCAGCATCCAGCAAGCTTCCAAGCATTCAGTCCCAACCTCCTGTGTCACCCTAGGAGCCCTGACATCACGATGTGAGCTACCATGCCAACTTCACCTGACTTTGTGAGTCCCAAATCAGGTTCTCACACTTGCATGGCAAGTTCCCATGGAGCCATTTTAGTAATACAGGTACTCTAGTTTGAAGCTATAAAATAAATAAAACTTGTGCTGGCTATTTTATGTCAACTTGACACAAGCTAAACTCATCTGAGAGGACAGAACATTGATTTAAAAATGCCTCTGTAAGATCAGGCTATGCCTGGAGATCACTCTCTTTTTTCTTTTTTTTTTTTTTTTTAATAATTTCTTTTTATTTTATCTGTACTGGTGTTTTGCCTGAATGTATGTCTGTGTGAGAGTGTCAGATCTTGGAGTTACAGACAGTTGTGAATTGCCATGTGGTGCTAGGAATTGAACCTGGGATCTCTGGAAGAGCAGTCAGTGCTTTTAACTGCTGAGCCATCTCTCCAGTCCCAGAGCATTTTCTTCATGGGGAAAGGCATAGCCCATTGTGAATGGGTCCACCCCTAGGCTAGTGGTTCTGAGTTCTACAAGACAGAAGGCTGAGGAAGCTAGTGAGCAGCAGTCCTCCAGAGCCTCTGCAGCAGCTCCTGCCATCATGCTCCAGGATGTTTGAGTTCCTACCTTGGCTTCCTTCGGTGGACTGTGATTCAGGACCTGCAAACCAAAGAAGCCCATTCTTCCCCAAGTCGCTGTGTTTCATAGCAGCAATAGTAACTCTAACTAAGACAAAACTGTCCAGCATTCTGTAGTAATAGGCAATGTGCTTCAAATATACTTATCTTAGTTGAAAATGTTTAAGAGGTCCCATGAAAACTAAACTATATTCCAAGAAAACTGACTTTATTATTGGAACGAGAACATTCATTCATTCAAAGTATCTTTTCCGGGGTTGGGGATTTAGCTCAGTGGTAGAGCGCAAGGCCCTGGGTTCGGTCCCCAGCTCCGGAAAAAAAAAAGAAAAAAAAAAAAAAGAATCTACTATTAAATTTTTAAATTAGCCCTTAGAATTAACCTTAATTCATATAAATTTCAAATGAAAAGAACACTCTAACTTACTTTATTTTTATATCTTATTTCTGTTATATGAATATTTTGCCTGAATGTGTGTCTATTCACCGCATGTGTGCCTGGTCCCTGTGGGGGTCAGAAGAGGGCATCAGGTCCCCTGAAACACAAGTTACAGGCAGGAGCTGTAAGCTGCTGTGTGGGTGCTGGGAATTGGACCTAAGGCCTCTGCAAGAACAGCCAGTGCTCTTAACTGCTGCACCCCTCTCCAACCCCTAGTGACAGTTATTTTATACTTAAGAAACAAAAGAGAACATCTCATTTCCCTAAAGTTGCATATTAGCTAATAATTATAGCTAATAGAATCAAAACTGAGTTACCTTTATATCTGATACTGATAGTAGGCCAATCACTTTGAGTTGTTTTTTTCTAATAAAGACATACAAAGCCCATTACCTACTCTGTATCTCAGCTCGCCTCCCTTCTTATCCAGTGACTTATTAAAAGCAAGACAGTAACACAGAATATAACTGTCATCTGAACTAGTCCCGTGAAAACAATGACTGAACCAAAAATAAAAATATCTGACTTACTTTCTGTGAAAATGTTTCAGTCACCAATGAATCAGAAAAGATACATATTACTGACAATATTATGTATTTTAAAACAGAAATGTACCAACAAGCCAATATGTACTTTTAAAAAGGTTTCCAAATACTTCATACTAAGACATAATTTTAAAAATCAGTATGCCTGCAATATTAACTTTATAGTTCCGATATGGTCATCAACAAGAGGACAGTCCTTGGGCTGGGGAGATAGCTTGCCATGTAAGAAAGAGGCCCTGAGTTCAATCCCTAGCATCTATGTAGAAAACTGGGTGTGGTGGTGCATGCTTGGAATCCAAGGAGAAACAAGTGGAACCCAATCTGGAGGATGGCCAGCAAGCAGTCTAACTGGCAAACTCAGTCTCTGGTGAATGACCCTGTCTCAAAAAGTACACCTCCTCTGAGGAACTGCAATCCGAGGATGGCCTCTAGCCACTACACATATATGCGCACATGTGCATACACTTACACGCAAAAAATGGTCCCTAACAAGTAACTTTTCACACACTTCACATTTCCTTATCTGTCTAGTAAACAGATTTACTTGTATGTATATGCACGGCACCTCGTGGGTCCTGGGGAGCAAACTGAGGTCCTGAGGCTTGGTGGCAAGCATCTGCAGCAGCTGAGCCATCTTGCTAGACCCTCCTTTGAGTTTCAAACAGTACAGGCTCTCTCTGTACATACATAAACACACTCGGAAATTTTATTACGAATGTTTATCTACATCACACAGTTTCTAATATTTCCACCAATCATAATTAGGCAAAATCAATGAAATTAAGTTCTCTGAGTTCATACACAGTTCTCATTGCTATATGTAAGATTCCAAAATAAAGTTCCAAAGAAATCTTTTATTCTGAAGAAGCAAACCTTTTTCACAGTGCCCTGCAAAGAAGGATACCTTCAAATTAGTTCCACACATATAGTACCATACCTAAGGATCCCTTGGGCTGTTGGCTGTTTGGTGGTATGTTCTCCTTAGCCATAGAGATTAAGATTTTACTGTTTTCAGAGAGTTTCTCTGATGCCTTTCCCTGGAAAAAAACATGATATTTATAAATCAAAGGAGAGAACTCCACAAAATGTACAAATCAACTTATTTGACATACAAAATTAACTTAGAAAAAATTACACAGCACAAAGATTGAAGAGTAAAGTTTGAGAAATTAACCAAAATTACTTACATGGTGTAACAACTGTTCTGATACCTAACTCATCCTCTTAAAAATGAGTCTCTATTAAGTACATTGGGCCAGACACTAGAAACTAAGAGTAAAAAACAAAATTGAGAAGCGTCTGCTATTGGACCAGGGGGTTGGGGGTGGGCATGGAGATATAAACAAATGTAATTCTTAGCTATGTAATGTTGTGCTTACAGGTAAGATTTACATATGCATGATGATGATGGGGATGAGGAGATGGCTCAGTCAGTGAAGTCTGAGGACCTGAGTTTGTATTCCCAACTCCCATGTAAAAGCCAGGAGCAGCAGCGTGTGGCTGTAACCCAAGCTCTGAGGGATCAGAGGCAGACAGATCTTGAAGTTCATCAGCCAGGAAGCACAGCAAATTCTAAAATCTCCAGCTTGAGTGAAAGGATTCCATCACAAAAAGAAGGTGACAGCAATCAAGGAAGACATCTATTGGACATCAGGCTTCCTTCCATACATACTCAAACCACATGCATGTGAGGACACTGCATGTTAACATATACAACAGACACTCAGATACATACACTCGTATAGGGAGGGGCTATAAAGACAAGACAGAGAAAGATTAAAAGACCCAGAGGTGCTGGGGACTGGGAGGACGACAAGGCCTCAGTGGGCAGTGAGTCTTGAACTGCTACACAGAGTTAATAAAGCTGCACAGGAGCTCACTCAGCCTCCGTCCCAAGCGCTGTGAGCGTGCCCTGCCACTAGAGCACGACAGCAAGCCGAATCCATCCCTGGCTACTTGAACAGATCAGTTAACTCCTTTGGCCTCATTTTTTTTGATCTCCGGAACAAAATAAACAAAAACCAAAACACCCCTACTTCATAAAGATGGCATGACTGGAGAAAATGCTACACACAAAGCTCTTGCTTTAGCTCCTTTTACAGAGCAGACTGTTTAGAAGAAAAGCAACCATGGCCAGTGCTGCAAAGGACGAGCACTTAGTCAATGTCAAGAATCAGAGCCCGTCCTACCTACTGACTCAGCAGCAGAGGCTCATCATGCAGCTTCCCAATGCCCCAGTTTACTTGCAAATACTGCACCTCTTAAAGCTGTGCCCTACCCATGAGTACTGTCATATGCTAACTTACATAACAGAATGGACAGTTAGAATGCCAGGACGATCATCTTAACTGGGTTATCTGTGTAGGACAGACGCTAACCCAGAGGAGACGAAGGGAGAGAGGTGAGTCAGAAGTCCTTTTATATGGATGCGCTCACCACCCAGAGCCTCTGTTAACAGCACTGAGCCAGTGATGGCGAGCATCTGTCTGCCTCAGTACAGCATTCCCAGAGCCCAGCGTGGCTCCTAGCACGAGCTCGGCATCAGCTAGACAGAACAACTCTTATGCCAAAAACAACTTAGAAAACTTTCCAGACATTGCCTTTCAGAAACAATCATGATAACATACCTGTCCTAAGAAGCAAACCGTACAGAATAAATTGCCCTAGTAAATTTACTAGTATGTATTTCAGAACAGTTTTATTCACTTACTATTATTTTTCACATAAAAACTAAGGTTTAACCTCTGTCTTCTATTTAGTTTGTGAAATACATAATCAAGTATTAGAACGCTAACAAAGTAGAATATTGTGATATATAAAACCCTACCAAAAAATACACTCAAAATCTCTCACGTGATACCTAGAGTCAGTCTCTCAGAAGCAGAACAATCAGACTCAAGTATGAGACAAAACGCTCACTGGCGTACTCCTCACTCTCAATCAAACGTGCTCAGCTGGGCTGCTTTCACTGTACGCTGGGTGGGGGGTGGGGGGACTGGTTTTGTCTGGTTGATTTTGAGGCAGGGTGTCACTATGTAGCTCTGACTAGCCTAGATGTCTTGCTATATAGATTAGGTAGCCTCAAACTACAGCAATCTGAAGGTCTCTGCCTCCCAAATGCTGGGGGGATTAAAGGGTACACCACTAAACCCGACTTCACAGAGCACACTGAACGACAGCTACTGCTCTTGCCTTCATCTCCATGTACGGCAGGTCACTTTCCAACTCTGCTTTGTCTTGGGCCAGTTTCACTTTTTGCTCTTCAATAAATTCATCCAAGCCATCTGCCATTCTGTAGATTCTGAAAAACAAGTCTTCAGTGAGCACAACCATATTGTAGAGGTTTTAGCTAAGTATTAAGACACAGTCTTAGTCCACACTTGGTATTCAATCTCAATTACCACACTGTGAACTTTATACTTAAACATGAACATAAATACCATCTGTCTCCTCCTCTTCGATTTTCCAGAAGAGTCTACAATGCAGGCTAAAGCACAGAAAGAGAAATGTGATCCAGGCACGGTATGTGCATGCATGGAAACTTCACAACGGAACGTTCTATACAATTATATGATAACTAAAAAGGTAGTAACAAATGAGATCAGCAGCCATTGCCATAGTCCACAGTCACACAATAAAAATCTAAGGCAATAAAGCCCTTAAATCTGTAAAATACTTTTCTCTAAAAAACTATTAGGAATTAATTGTGAGCCAGGCAGTGGTGGCACACCTCTATAGTCCTAGCACTCAGAGGCAGAAGCAAGCAGATCTCTGAGTTCAAGGCCAGCCTGCTGGCCTACAGCATTAGTTGCAAGGAAGCTAGGCTTCTCAGAGCCATCTCAAAAAAAAAAAAAGGACTATGTATGTTGATATATTAATAAAGAATATTATTTGATAACCTAAAACTGAGTAGCTGAGCTTGTCCTACACAAGGATTTACCAGATAGTAAGGCACATATGTGCATAAAATAGACATAGGATAAAAGCTGCTTTGTTCAAATAGTAAGAGTAAAATAGTAACGACACTGCTGGGGACCAATCGTGATGAAGGCTGGGGGTGGCAGTGCTCACCCAACATTTGAATCCTAGCACTTGGAAGCAGAGGGAAGTGTCTCTGTAAATTCAACCAGGCAGCCTGTTCTAAACAGTGATCCAGGCTAACCAAGGCTACATTGAAAGGCTCCCCCAACTCCCAAAACAACAAAGAACACAGAACACAGAGCCATGAGCAGGAGAGCCCATGGGTAACCTAACTCCATCTCTAATGCGATGAGAACAGGAAGTGTAGGAGATGCTAAAGAACTGTATCTTCCCTGGGCTTAGCATCGATTTAAGAGTTTGCACACAGGCTGCCTCCCTTGTGTTTAACTGTAAAAACAAGCCTTGTTCTGAGACACTATGTCTCTGTCCAGCTCTCCTGACAGGGTAAGAACCCACAGGGTCAACAACACACAGGAGTTTTTCCCTCTACAGTCATTCCTCCCCTGAACTCAGAGAACTAATCATGTCTTATCTATTGCTATAATTTTGTCTAACTCGGAATTGTCACCTAAATGGATCATATATAAGCTACACAGGAGAGAGTAAGTTTCCTAGTCAGTTCAAGATTGGTTTCTCTATGTTCTGCAAGCCAAGCATATGGTGTCCTCAGCAATGAGTGTTACTACCATCTAGTTGTTGTTGGCAAACAAGAAAAAGGAAATAACTGTGCTTTCTGGGAAACCTCCAGAACCCTCTCGTGGGTATATCCGCGTCTAGCACTGAGATCTTCAGTTAATAATTTATGTTTCTGGAAGCACAACACCCCACCCATTCAAGTAATCTCCTATCCAAACTCCTTTTTCTAAAAAAACTCCATTTGGTAATTAGCTTAGAAGATGTCATGCAGGCCACTAGGAGACAGGTGGCCATCAACAGTCCTACCCAGCACCAGACCCTGATAGGCAAGAAACGCCCACTATAGCAATTAGTGGCCTGACTGTTAGGAAGGAACCACTCTCTGCTTGGATCTGAGGCCTGTTGAACAGAGTGAACCAAAGCCAGAATTGTAAAGCTGGTCAAGAGGCCATGGCTACGGAAAGTCAAAAGGCCCTCAGAGGGGACATACTGTGGCTATTTTGCTAAACGGACATGCTGTCAAACTGTCAGCTAAATATGTACATTCATACCCACAGATGTGCGATTGTGTACTTTAGTCAGAGACGGGTCTTTCTCTGAAGGGGACTGTTGCTACGTGTCCACAACAGATCAGTACTAAGAATACATGACTGTGCGTGTGTGAACCCAAAAGGACATCCATATTCACACACCCAGGACTCGGGAGCATCATGGAAAAGGGGTGAAAGCATCTAGGAGCAGGAGGATGGGAGGAGCTGCTGTGAAGTGCTGAATTCTGGGTATGACACATGTTGCTTTCATGAACTCAACAGCTGGAAGACCTTTGCATTTCAGTGTGTATCATTTACAACTTTTAAAAAGGATAACCTTCACCAAAACTAATTTTGTTGTTGTTCTTGTTTTTAAAAGGGAAATATATATACATATATATGTGTGTGTATACACACACACACACACACACACACACACACACACACACACACATATATTCCTGACTAGCCTGAAATTCTATGTAGATCAGGCAGGCCTTCCACCCAAAGATACCCACCTATTTCTCCAGGAGGAGTGCTGAGATTAAAGGTATACACCACCACACAGAACAGAAACTGGAACAGAAACTGGGATGTTTTTGTTTGTTTTTTTGTTTTTTTCTTCTAAAAACGTATCAAAATCAGTAACAAAATATGTGACAAGGAGCTACCAGTCACCAGTGACATAGTCCTGGAGACATAGAACCCTAAAAACACAAATCCCAGCAAGCTGTCTGGTTGGGAAAGTTTCGTTCACATACATTAAGTTAAGCTAGTAAGACATGCTAACAGGAGATTGGGGATTTAGCTCAGTGGTAGAGCGCTTGCCTAGCAAGCGCAAGGCCCTGGGTTCGGTCCTCAGCTCCGGAAAAAAAAAAAAAAAGACATGCTAACAGGAATTTCCAAAGATGGCTAAAATTCAAGAATCAGATTTGAGCCCCATCAAAGATGTGTACTTAAGACTTGAGTGTTGGGCTGGAGAGATGGCTCAGCAGTTCAGAGCACTGACTGCTCTTCCAGAGGTCCTGAGTTCAAATCCCAGCAACCACATAGTGGCTCACGACCGTCTGTAATGGGATCTGATGCCCTCTTCTGGTGTGTCTGAAGACAGCTACAGTGTACTCCTATATAATAATAAATAAATCTTAAAAAAAAAAAAAAAAAAGACTTGAGTGTTTCTCACAGATATAAATGATCAACACTCCCATTCCAGCTACTCCCTACTCAGGACTGAGGCAGGCAGAGTTTAAAGCACTCAATCTTCAATATACGCCTCAAAACAGAAAAAAAAAAAAAAAACTATTGTAAGATCCAAGGACAAACATGGAGTAAATGAACACAGGCAGGGACAACCCCCAAGTAAGTGCTCAGCAATGTTCATGTGAATGAATGGGGAAGAACTCCTCTTAACAGTAACTTAGCACTTATTACAACTTCTGAAATTCATTTTAGGTAACAGTAACTATAATAAGGAACATATTAACCCATGACCTTTTTCCTAGTAATGAGATGACCTCTTGCCAAAGACTGTCAGGAGCACTAACAGTTAAACAAGTTAGCTGAGCTGTGCAGCACCAATGTGGGAATGCATCAACACCTCACCAATGCAACCCGAGGGTTTCTTAGTGAGAGGTGCTGGGAGAGAATTCTAGGCTGGAGCTTGAGCTGGCAACTTAAGAAGACATGTAGAGAACAGGACTCTGCACATATTAATAAATCTTAACCACAGTATGAGGTTAAAATGAAACTGGTAAAGAAGCAATGGTCATTCCAATCTCGAGGATCTGTTTCTGCATGGCATGGTTTTGCTGTTATGCACATGAACAGGTAACCTGATGTTGATATTCTGAACAACTTTTACTATCAACAGGACACAAAGGCATAAACAATAAAACACTTGTACCTACCATGGCTGCTATTCTCTGTATCCCTAAAAGTGTGCAACAATTTACATAAGGACATTTCAACCGTAAAATTATGCACAAGTTATTTAGTGGATAATGGAGGCTAGACTGATGGGCAAGGCCAAGAAACAGAATACACTAAGAATGTTTATAATTTAAGGATTATATTGGCCCATCCAAAATCTGCTGAAAAGAAAAAAGCTAAATGGGATTCTGCATTGTCTAGACACTCTATAAAATGTACATTTTCCATGGTATTGTTATCAGGTAGTTTTCTCCAGTAGCTACAAACATTGTATGTAGGTAAGAAATAAGCTTTCAAAAAAAAGTCTCCTCTGTTGTGAATTCTGTTTAGCTCTATACCACATTTTTGATTGGGTTGTTTGGTTTTTTGAAGGTTAGCTTCTTGAGTTCTTTATGTATTTTGGATATTAGCTCTCAATCAGAGGTGGGATTGAAGCTTTTTTCCCAATCTGTAGGTTGCCAATTTGTCCTACTGACTGTGTCCTCTGCCTTACAGATGCTTTCCAGTTTCATAAGGTCCCATTTATCAATTCTTGATCTTAGAGACTGAGCCATTGGAGTTCTGTTTGGAAATTTTCCCCACCAGACCCCATGCCAATGAGTCCAAGGCTCTTTCTATTAGATTCAGTGTATCTGGCTTTACGTTGAGGTCCTTGATTTACTTGGACTTGAGCTTTGTGCAATGTGACAAACATGGATGTATTTCATTTTGCTACATAAAGACTGTCAGTTAGACCAGCACCATTTATTAAAGATGCTGTCTTTTTGCCATTGTATATTTTTGGCTTCTTTGTCAAAGATCAAGCGTCCGTAAGTGTGTGGTTTTATTTCTGGGTCTTTAATTCTATTCCATTCATCAACCTGCCTGTCTCTGTACCAATGCCATGCAGTTTTCATCACTACTGCTCTATAGTACAGCTTGAGGTCAGAGATGGTCATTCTCCCAGAAGTTCTTTTACTGTTAAGAACTGTTTTCCCTATCCTGTGATTTTTGTTTTTCCATATGAAATTGAGAATTGCTCTTTCCATGTCTGTGAAGGATGGTTAAGAAGCACTTAAAGAAATGTTCAAAGTCCTTGGTCATCAGAGAAATGCAAATCAAAACAACCCTGAGATCCCACCTTACTCTAATCAGAATGGCTACGATCAAAAACTCAGGTGACAGCACATGTTGGCGAGGATGTGGAGAAAGAGGAACACTCCTCTGTTGCTGATGGGATTACAAACTGGTACAACCACTCTGGAAATCAATCTGGATGTTCCTCAGAAAACTGAAAGTACCTGAAGACCTACTCTTGGGCATACACCCGAAAGATGCCTCACCATACCCTATAGGCATGTATGTGCTCCACTATGTTCATAGCGACCTTACCTGTGATAGCCAGAAGCTGGAAAGAACCCAGATATCCCACGACAGAAGAATGGATACAGAAAATGTAGTTCATTTACACAATGGAATACTATTCAGCTATTAAGAACCAGGACATCATGAATTTTGCAGGATTAAACTAGAAAATATCATCCTGAGTGCTGTAACTCAGACCCAAAAGGACATGCATGGTATGTACTCATTAATAAGTTGATATGAGCCAAAAAAAAAAAAAAAAAAAATACAAAATACCTAGAATACAATCCACAGAACTCAAGAAGGTTAACAAGCAAAAGGACCCAAATGAGGATGCTTCAATCCCACTTGGAAGGAAAAAGAAAACAATCACAGGAGGCAGAGGGAGTGAGGGACCTGGGTGGGGGAGGGGAAAAGGGGGAACATGATCTGGTATTGGGACTGGGGAGTTGGGGGAGAGAAGCCCTGAAGGTCACCATGATGAATGGAAATATGCAACCTTGGGTGGGGGTGAGGGGCTAAGAGGTGGGGGAACCCTCTAGAAAGTACCAGAGACCTAGGAGGTGAGAGACTCTCAGGTCTCGAAGGGAGGAACACAAGATGAAATGCCCAACAGTGGGAAGAGGGAACTCACAGAGTCCTCCTCCAGTAGAAAGACAGGGCATCAAGTGGAGGGATGGGGTTGCCACCCCACAGTCAAAAATTCTGACTCAGAATTGTTGCTATCTAAAAGAACTGCAGGAACAAGAATAGAGAAGAGACTGAGGGAAAGGTGGTCCAGTGACAGACTCAACTTGGGATCCATCTTAGGGGAAGGCTCCAAGGCCTGACACTATTACTGATGCTATGGAGTGCTTACAGACAGGAGCTTAGCATAGCGGTCCTCTGAGAGGCCCAACTAGCAGCTGACTGAGAGAGAAGCAGATACTTACACCCAACCATTAGACTGAAGTCAGGGACCCTGTGGTTGAATTAGGGAAAGGCTGGAAGAAGCTGAGGAGGAGGGCGACCCCATAGGAAGACCCGAGCCTCAATTAACCTGGACCTGTGAGATCTCTCAAACACTGAGCTACCAACCAGGCAGCATGCATGAGCGGGTCCAAGGCCCTGGACACATGTACAATGGAGGACTGCCTGGTCTGGCCTCAGTGGGAGAAGGCTAACCCTCTAAAGAGTTGAGGCCCCAGGGAGCAGGGAGGCCTGGCAGTGGGAGGGGGGACATCCTCTTGGTTACATGGGGGAGGAAGAAAGGGACAACAGCTGAACTGTAAATGCATAAAAGTAAGTAAATAAATAAATACCATTTCGCCAAAAGACTTGGACTATCTGGACTAGAAACCCAGTGTCTACTATTTACTGATTCTGGTTCATATAAGATATGTTCTTTAATCTACATCTAGGATTTTCCATTTAGAAAATTGAAATGCTACTTACTACAGAGTTATGAAGATAAAACACATATGTAACATATGCATCACACATGTAACAATCTGATACTAAACCAGCTACTTTATTAACATCACTATATCATCATAATCTTGTATACTCACTTTTTAAAAGGCATCCAGGTTGCAGGCACACCTCAGAAACAAAGCATGTACTTAGCCTAAATAAGATTCTGAATCAATTTCCAACAACCTAACCTCCCCACAAGAAACAAGTAAAAGGAAAGCTGAGAGAAGGGAGGGAAAGGGAGGGAATAAGAGAGGAATGGAAGCAAAGGCTCTAGATTGAAATCGTTGCCGATACCTGGTTGCCATATCCAACTCAACACGAGGGGAAGCATTCTCTCCATCCTCTCCTCTCCCACAGAGGACAGAGCACATACTTTCCCCAGTATGGAAGCATGGGAAAAGGAACACGACTCCCCTTGTAAAGCAGGGTACTAGTCTAGACTGCAAGGGGAGCTAGATTGGTAGGGAGAGTGAATACAATCGTACAATCATACATGACCCTTGCATTAATATTGCCATAATGACAGTCTAGGCAGTTTAGGTTTTGGGGAGCAACTATGAAATAGATTAAAGGATTCAGTAAAGATACCAACAATGGAAATGTCTACAACTTTCATCAAATAGGGAGTTCCAGGGCAGCTTGAGCATATTATATGGCAAGACACTGTCTCAAAAAATAGCAAACAGCAACATTAACATTTCTGTTGACACTGGGTTTGGGGAGTTATATTTATGTATGTTTGTTTATTTGCTACTGGGTTGGGGCTGTGGCTGAGGAGATCACTGCCACTCAATACCAAACACACACACACACACACACACACACACACACACACACACACACACACAGTGTGATAGGCAGCTCCTACTTATAATCAATCCCAGGACTTGGGAGGGTGAAGCAGCAGAGGGAATTTAGTACGCAAGGAGACCTCATCTCACAAATATCATACCCCAAAATATTAAAACTATAAGAGGCAGCTGCCTGTAGAACATGACTCTACTAAAGAAAAAAGGACTAGGGACAGATGTTTAGGGAGAAATAAGATGTAGACAGGGAGCAAGGGCAGGCATAGAAAACAGGGGAAGATGAGTTTCCTCAGTAATTCACGGAGAAAGGGTCTCACAGTCTTCTTCTCCTTAGCAGAAGGCATTTAAATGAGCATGACTATGGGTACATCCAAATTTTGACAAATTCCTGTGAATTTTGCTAAAGAAGTATATGCTATGTTGCTGAGGGAGGAGCAGGAGGCTGGAGAACAGGATACAAAATTGGGAGCAAAGAAATAAATGAAAGTATTTAAAGCCTGAGCAACTACCTCCAATACATCTGGAAGAGCAACAGCAGGCATCCATGGAGTAGCATTGGCTATGCAGAATTGCTAATACACTTGCTCAGACACTTCTGTCTCTCAAAAGGTACAGCACATCCATTCAGAATGGTGTTTAAAAGACTGTGTGGAGGGTTGGTGATGTCTCAGGCATTAAAGGCTAGGCTCACAGCCAAAAAGAAAAAAACAGAATTTGCTTAAGTTTGTAATAGTTAAGCCATGCTTTTCTGAAAACCACATTGTAGAAAAGGTGTCCTGAAAGCAACTTTTCTTGTTTGCCTTATCTAAACCTATCTGCTCCCCACCCAGACAGACCACCCTTAGGCAAGAGATCCAAAAGATCAAAAGATCCTCTCTATGGGAGCATGTCAGCAAATACTTCACACCGAACACCGAGAGTTCACAAAACACACACACACACACACACACACACACACACACACACACACACACAACCAGTGTCTCCCTACTTTCCTTGGGGCTCTTTTTTGCTTATCAACATGACAAGCCATTCTTCCACATAAAACTTAGCTTCTTAGATTGGCTGGCTTTTTATATGGCTTTTTTTCCTTTTCTTTCTTCCCCCACCCCTAGACAGGGTCTCACTATGTAGCTCTGGTTGGCCTAGAACTCAAGAGAGTTGCTTACTTCTGTCTCCAAAGTGTTGATATTAAAAGCAATGTGTCACCACACCCAGCTATAAAATTATACTGATTGCTTTTAGGGCCTTACACTGTACCTGCTGTTTGAAAACTAGGTCTTATCAAGATTTCTACTTTAGCTTCTTAATTCTATTATCTTCAGAGCCAGCTGTATCTCAGAAGATGAATCCCACTGCTAACATCTAATGAAAACATGATTGGGGCCTGGATAAAACTGGCTCAAAACATAAGGGCACTTGCAGCCATGCCTGATGACCGAGTTTGACAGCTAAGATTCTATAGGGAGAGAGAGAAGTAACATACACACATAGACATACATCATACATACATACACACATAGTACGTATTTCTTTCAAACCAGATTCAAATTCCACACAAAGACTAAAATCAAGGCAGAAAGATAAAGTTCAATCTCATCAAGCAACCACAGTGAGAATAAAACAGCAGATTTCATAGGGATATGGAGAAGATTAAGTTTAACTTGTAAAGTGTAAAACATTAACCAACCCCTGAGGTGCAAGCACTCTGTGAGGCTTAGCAGCCGCGGTGTGCCTGCGAAGAGCCACTGAAGCCTCCAGAGACCCGGCAGGCCACAGACGCCTCTGAAAGCATCAACGCGTTGTCAGGCAACCAGCGGGCCCAGGGCACCGCCCCCCGCCCCGGAGCCGCGAGACCTGCACTTGGGACTAAACCCGGCCACCGCCTCGCGACCCGCATCTCACAACCCGCCCCCTGCACCTCCCACCCTGCCCCCACGACACCCCGGAGCTTCCTGGCTCCCCCCACCCCAGCAGGCTCGAACCCCCATCCGGCCACAGCGACTCGGCCCGGCCCCCCCAGCGCCCCGGACTCTTCGTGTAGCCTTCGACACCCGCCACCCACGGACTTACTCCCAGCGAGGAACCACAGTTCGGGGCTCAGGCGACCCCGGCGCGGACCAAAAGACCGGGTCGCCCGCTCAGGGCTCCGCATCCCGGACTGAGCCCCCGCCCCACTCGCCCTCCACCAACGGCCAGGCGCGGCCCCGCCCCCGAAGACTGACGGGGAGGGGGGAAGGCCGCGCGGCCGAGGGCGCCCCCTGTAGTCCCGGAGGCCACACGGTGCACTCGCGACTGTGCCCCAAGAGTCCTATAATGCGTCTAGTGCGGGGCTAAATCTATCCCAGCGGTCCGGTCTCCAGTCACGTAGTGTGCCTGTGTGAGGAGGAATATCCGCACTGCTCTCACAGGCATTACTCCCAGCCCAGCAGTCTGGTCAACTCTCTGTCCTGAGCTTTCATTACATTTCATTACATGTTATTCTCTGTAAGTTCCGAGTGGCTGTGTATTGTTACCACTGGAAAAGCTTCTCAGAAAGACCTAAAGTTCCCAGAAAGAAATAGTACCACTGTACTCAAATGTCCCTGGTGTGCCCGAAGTTATACTGTAAGAAGATTCTATTTTATTTTTGGTCGCGTTGACACGGGGTCTCAAATAGTCCAGGGAGAAAGTGGGGTTCAAGCTCTTGATTCTCCATTCTCCACCTCCCAAGTCCTTGAATTAGCAACGCCCTTGTTTGTTTGATTCTTGCTGTTTTGTTTGCCCCAGCTCCTTGACTTTTTGAGACAAGGTCTCCTGTAGCCCAGGCTAACCTCAAATCGCTGTTTGTGGAAAGGCTCTCCTTTAACTCATCCTCCTGCTCCCACTTCCCAACTGCTGGGTTAGAGGCAGGTGTCACCACGCTCCAATTTTCTTCAACTTCTGAATCCAAAATCAAAACCAACAGTAGTGGTGAATAGTTAGCAATTCTTTTTTAGCTAATTTGTCTGCTAAAAACCTGCATTAGAAGAGGATACAGCCCGGCAAGGGTGGTACATGCCTTTAATCCCAGCACTCAAGAGGCAGAAGCAGGCAGATCTCTCGAGGCCAGCCTGGTCTACATATCGAGTTCCTGAACAGCAAAAGACCTTCCATGGCCGGGGGAGAGGGGGTGAGAAAAAAAAAAAAAAAAAAGGATACAACACAAAGCTTACTGGGAAAAAGCAAAACGTCCGTGTGAAGCAACTATAGAGCCTTCGAGATCCTGTGGAAGGAGCAGTTATTGTCAAAGAGTTAATGGAAGGCATCTCGACTGTGCTTTTTAAATACTGTGTGCTCTAAAGCAGAAATGTCAAGAAGTGCATTTAAAGCAATGCTTAACAACTACTGCATTACTAAATCAAGGAAAAAGTTCTAATTGAAAAGCTGGGTCAGGGTGGCTAAAAGATGATGAAGCTGGAGAAGTCTGTAAGAACCGTGTTACGAAAATAATTAAATATATTAGAATTAAATAAAACAAACAGATTTTATGCACGCCTTCAACTTACACTCTAGTGGGCATTTGGGGATGAGAATGAGAGGGAAGAAAACCTAAAAACACGACTGAAACAAATTTCATATTAACTACCGGAAAGAACGGATTGCGGAGATTAATTCTGCACTGAGACAAACCTTTTTTAACAAGTAGCGGGTAAGGCATTCACATCTCCTAACACTTGTATAAATGTTACCCTATAAACGCGTCAAAAGTTAATCTTAGCAACCGGTGAGTTTTGCTTGCCACCTCGCAACAGTAGCGAAAACACAAAAGCGAAACGCCACCCACAAACCCCGGAGGGGTTTATACTCCGCGAATTATCTTAAAAGACAATGTCACATAATCTTCCCCCTCCAAAACCAATAATCCGGAGATACTTACACCTCTGTTTCTCTAGAGACATTTAGTATTCCAAACAATTTATTTCGTTTGAAGCACCTACACTCACATAAACATAGTTCCCCAAACCGAAGTTCCCTCCCACACGCAATATGGCGGAATCTGAGTCTGCGCAGTGCGAGGCGAGACGGCCGACTCCTTCCTGGCAGGTCAACAGGCCCGCCTTCCGGCGCGAAAGGCCGTACCATTCCCACACAGAGACTTTGCGTCCCTCCCAGTTCACACGTACGGATTTCAGAGCCAGCATGTCCTCGTTTCGTTCGCAAAACTATTATTAGCCGAGCCGAGCGGACCCCTAGGAAGTGTTTTCTATGTCGCTACGCCGCCGCCGCGCCCCGACGCGCGAATGGTCTGGACCAACGTCACCTCCGGTCTCAAGTGTCATGGCTGCCTTGAGAGTCTAGTGAGTGTGCACCCGTGGTGGGGAAGGTGCAAAGCCCGCACGCTGAGGCCCAGTAGAATAAAGTTGCATCTTGGTTGTGGAGACTACAGCTTCTCCGGTCCCTCGGCCATGACAGCTTCCGGGAGTGGTATGGCCCAGAAGACCTGGGAATTGGCCAACAACATGCAGGAAGCGCAGAGTATCGATGAAATCTACAAATATGACAAAAAACAACAACAAGAAATCCTGGCGGCGAAACCCTGGACTAAGGAGTGAGGAGGTCCCTGGCGAGACGCAGGGGAGGGAAGGGATGGAGGGACTGTGAGAGAGACCCTCGAGGGGTGGAAAATGAAGTGGGTGGAGAATTTGGCTTTCTGAGGGGCGTCGACAGAATACTGGCCGCCGTGGTTTTATTCTACCTTATCAGTAGAGACTTCGATTCCCCTTATTTCTAGGGCCTGCTTCGATACCCCTTTTAGAAAGTTTCTTACCTCCAGGGGGTGTAAAGGGATGACTTAGGGTGCTACTTTCTCAAAATGATTATTTTCGTAAATTTCACACATTCTCCCCTGAACCTGGTGGCTGGCTACATGCAGTTAACCAACCTTCATGCAGCCTTCAGTGGATCTCAAACTGAAGAGCGTGACTGTTTTCAGAAATCGAATGAGCAGGGCATTGATCTAAAAAACAAAAATGAGCCCTTGGGGTGATTTCTTTTTTATCACTCTTTTCCTCTGTAACTTTTTTAAAGACATACCAAATCCTCTTACCAGTTCTCTAAAATACTACTGCAACAATTCAGGATTTATAAAATAGAGCTTAGAGGCTATTTGCCCCCCAGCCAAATCCATGTATCTTTGGGGCCCACGACAAGTCAAAAGATTCTTTAGAGCAAATCATGTTAAGGAGAGTGAAGAAAAACATTGCAAAAGGTTGCTATGTAAACTGCCTTGCTGTTTCCAGGTGTTTTGTTTTGTTGGCAAAGCTGGTTTTAGCTGTCAGGATTCTATTTTCAGGGTTTTTTGAGTTACTACTGTGGGCCTGGCACTGGTCTGATGATTTTTATGTCATTTAATAATCAGGGCAATCCAGTACTGTACTTTCTTTCCCTTTCTGTAAATAGGAAAATAAGCAAATACATTCATGATTATACTATAGCAGTGAACTTAGGTGCAGTAGACTGAGAATCAAGTCTCATAACTGTCACTTAAACGGTTGACTGGCATTAGAAAAGTAAAGTATCTAAACTTATCTATAAGATAATGGTTAAACATAGCTATTACGAATATCATGAATTTATTAAAAAGATAATTTATTAAAAAGTTCTGGAAGAACCATATATAATAAGAGCATAGTAGTGGTTTGTTTTTCTCTTTTTCCCAAGTAGGTGGAGGAGCCAATTTTTAAATTTATGTCTTGATTTCCAAGATGATCTCAGCCACTTTCAGCTTGTGGTTGAAATCTAGCAAAAGCTGGGATCTGTACTTGGTTGCTTGCATCCAACAAGCCGTGGTGACACTGAGTGACCTGTGCAGATTTCTTGGCTGTCCCTTAAGCAAGCTGCACGTTTTAGATGGATGTAAACTCTTGACTTCCTCACCATCTGTGGCTATACTTAAGTTTATTCTAACATGCAGGATACAGCCGTGATTTTAAAATGTTCAAGAGTTTAATCATGTACAATAGTTAGTCACAGAAGTAAGGATACTAGCTCTACTCTAATTCCCAAGATGCTATCAGAAGGAAGCCATAAGCTAACAAGCTGTTTCTTTGAGAATATCTTAAAAAGCGGGTTAATAGTTCGATCCCCAGCTCCGGAAAAAAAGAACCAAAAAAAAAAAAAAAAAAAAAAAGGCGGGTTAATAAGACTGGTAGCAGTACCTTAGATTTTAGTGTTTCTGGGACTAAGCTAAGCATTTACGGTGTACTTTTCATACTAATAGATGAAATATCTATTTATAGATATGTGATCTGGCATAGACATTAAGTGGCCCTACTCTCTCAGTTAGGGGGTGTCAGTGTAATTTAGAGACCTAAGCAAGTCAGTTGCAGAAGCCACATTTGTAGAAACTAAGTCCTCTGGCTCAGTGGGTAAGAGTACTTAGTTTTGCATGCAGACCTAAGGTTTAAATCCAGCATCTATGTAAAAATCCATGTGTGAATATGCTACCTTTTAGCATTATATGGAAAGAAAGCAGAGAGGAGGTCTGTGAGCTAGTCAGCCAGCCTAGCCACAACAGTAAGCTTTCAGTAAGAGACTCTGTCTCGAGGGAATGAAGTAATAACAGACGAAAATGAGCTGGGCATGTTGACACCTGAATTTAATCACAGCAGAGGTGGGTGATCAAGTTCCAAGGACAGCCTGGTCTACTGAACAGCCAGGGTTATACCAAAAACCTGGTCTCAACGAAACCAAAAAAAAAGGTAGTGAAAGACCCCTGACAGCCTCTGTCATCTCCACAGGTGGCACACTAATAAACATGTACCACAGATAATAAATAAATAAATTATTTAATTAATAACTCAGTAAATTAAGGTCAGAAAGTTAGGCCTAAGAAGGTAACCAGGTATAATAATTCCATGTTGATTGAGGAAGAAGACCTGTGGAGTTGATCATTATTCCCTCATTTCAATAGTATATTTAAAATTTATTTCAGACTCTTTATGTCTGAGCCAAAGACCCATGACATGGTATTTCCAGGCACCTTGTACTTACTGCTTTCTTTTTCCTCCACGTTCCACACTCCCTTTCAATCCCTATAAATCCCTTCAGAATGTATTTATTCTCACAGAAACTGTTCTGAAATTGCACGTTAAGTAAGGCCCTCGGTCACAGTGTGATTTTTGTTTTGTAGTCACCACTACTTTAAATACTGCAAAATCTCTGCGTTGGCACTGCTGAAAATGGTGATGCATGCCAGGTCAGGAGGCAACCTGGAGGTGATGGGTTTGATGCTCGGGAAAGTGGATGGAGAGACCATGATCATCATGGACAGCTTTGCTTTGCCTGTAGAGGGCACTGAAACCCGAGTAAATGCCCAGGCTGCTGCATACGAGTACATGGCTGCATACATAGAAAATGCCAAACAGGTAAAAATAGTGTTTCTTAAATTTAAAAAATCCTGAGTCTCAACTTCTGAGTTTCTGAACTTAAAACTGTTCTTTTCACAATAAATTCTACATTTTAAATTGAACTGGTTTTTATGTGAAATTTTAAAGTTCTTGTGAGATTTATAGTATTAGATTGGGAGAGGTGGGTCTTTCCAAGATACATTTTCATTTTCACTGTCAATTGTGTTTAAAATTAAAAAAAAAAAAAAATGGGGCTGGGAAGATGGTTGAATGGTTATGAGCACTGACTGCTCTTCCAGAGATCCTGAGTTCAATTCCCAGCAACCACATGGTGGCTCACAGCCATCTGTAATAGGATCTGATGCCCACTTCTTGTGTGTCTGAGGACAATGACACTATACTTATATACATTGAAAAATAAATCTTTTAAAATAAATGTAGGCTGGAGATGTAAGTTGGTGGTAGAGTTCATGCTCGGCATTCATAAGCCCTGAGTTCAATATCTCCTGTGCCCCTCAAAAAAACCAAGAACAACAAATTTAGGAATAAACTATTCCTGAGTAGGGTATATCTATTAATGGACTATAATGAACTATGTGGGCTTTAAAAAAAAAAAAGTATCTCTTTACTTAGGTGGACAAGCTCTAGAATTGTTTCTTCAATAAAAAAAAAAAGTATGTGGTATGTAGCTATGTGCAGATATGTGTGTTGGTCTACAGAGTTTCTGAGCTGAGAAACTCATGATGAGGGGAAAGATAGAGAAGAAACTAGATGCCCTTGTTCTTGCACGTTGATAGTTTTACACTACGTGAATGTATTGTCTGGTCAGAAGTTCCTTAACGTCAAAGCAGCATATGTTGCACGCTGTCATTGAACCACAGTGCTATGTGAAACTTGTAAATGGCAGCATCTCTGAGACTAAACCATACCTCAAGCAAGCTTTTTCTCTGACGTGTTAGGTTGGCCGCCTTGAGAATGCAATTGGTTGGTATCACAGCCACCCTGGTTATGGCTGCTGGCTCTCCGGAATTGATGTTAGTACACAGATGCTTAACCAGCAGTTTCAGGAACCATTTGTAGCAGTGGTGGTAAGTACTACCTGGGGCTCATTGTTGTGGCTAGGCTGGCTGACCAGTTTACAGACCTTCCTCTTCCATACAATGCTAAAGTCTCAGACTTGCATATTTATGCATGGTTTTTACAGAGATGCTTTTATGAAGTTCTTCAAGAAGACTTGCTAAGTTTTACCATCCTGGAAAACAGTGTGGTAAAAATGAAACTCTGGTGTTATTCTACCTAGGGAGTCTTAACCTTGCTGTACCTCACGCTCTAGCCCATAGGCATTTAATCGGGGTTGACTGAATTGGAGAAGCAGAAGTTTAATCAGTCATTAAATTTAGTTGAAGTATTCCTAGTTCACTGAACTTCTCTAATGATCTCAGTTGTTTTCAGGTTGTTCGCTAGTGCAGTGTGCATGCCTACAGTGCTATGTTTGTTTTTTTCGGTTTCCGATGTTGACTCAGTGGAGCATTTGGCTTAATTGCCCATCCGTCTCTTGTAGATTGACCCAACCAGAACAATATCTGCAGGGAAGGTGAATCTCGGCGCCTTTAGGACATATCCAAAGGTGATTTGGATGGAGGGCTGTATAGGGGGAATCTCCTGTAGTTGAGATTAGCCTTGACTTTACTCACGTCTTAAGTATTGGGATTACGGATGTCATCTGGGGTGATGTGTTTGTGAGTACAGGCATGGGTCTGCAGGTCAGAAGAGACCCTGGGGAGTCAGTCCTCTCCTTCTACCTTGTTTGAGACTGGATCTTTACTTTTCACTGTGTACAGGCTAGCTGGCTCTTGTACATCCTATCTCTACTTCCCGTCTGACCACAGACAGCTGGAAGTGCAGATGTGCACTAACCAGGCCTGTGTTGTGTGGGTTCTGGAATCCAAGTTTAGCTTCTGACATTTATACACAAGCTTTTTTTCTCCAGTGCCAACAGTACCTAGACAAGTACTCTACCCCTGAGCTATATATGCAACCTTTGTGATATCTTTTTTAGTGTAGAAGGATTTTCAAATACAAAGTTGCAAACTGCTACAGCTCATATCAAGCAATAACACATTTGTTATTTAGTAATCTTGCCAGACATAGGGTTTATTACCAAGAAACATTTGTGCACCCGTGGCAATTTGACAAGTACTAGAAAGTACACAGCGCCAGCAGTCCTTTTGTGTCTGCCTCCCTAGGACTGAAAGTAGCGTGTAAGCACCAGGCCCAGCTGTTATCCCAGTATTGGTGCTTACTGTTTGGCGCTCCTCAGTTTGGTCCCATACGTAAGAAGCTGCAGAGAAAGCTTTGCTTTTTGTCATTTTCATTTTTTGTTTTCCTTGCTTTTATTTAGGGTTATAAGCCTCCTGATGAAGGACCTTCAGAGTACCAGACTATCCCACTCAATAAAATAGAAGATTTTGGCGTGCACTGCAAACAGTGAGTAGCAGTTGGACTGTTGTCAGGGCTACAGACGTGGCACAGCAGCAGGCTGAAGTGGAAGTGGTGGATCTGTCAGTGATGCAGCTCAACCTTCCACTTCAGCAGACTTGCTCGCCTGCCATTCCCAAGGCCCAGGGTTCAAAGCCCAGCACCAAAACTCAGAATTCATTCAGTCAAAGACTTACTTCACACCTGACTCAGACAAAATGTATTTCATAATATGTAATACCTTTGAAATAGTAGAAAAAGAATATGAATTTAGGATAATGATAAAAGTGTTTAAACTAATAATTATTCTCTTTCTACTTATGGTTTTCCTCAATAATTCTTTTAATCTAGATCATTTCATTGCACAAGATACTCAGTCCATAGTAAGATTAGCAGTTGAAACACATTCCCAGGCACAGCTTGACAATAGCAAGTTTGCTGCCCTTAAAGTACACAGTTTGGAATGGGAAGATGGCACAGTGACTGAAGGTCTTTGATGCCGAGGCCGACGGCCTAAGTGTACTGTTGTATAAGTGCCATGCAGTAACCTAACTGATTGCTCTGCTGGAGCATCAGCAACTAAGTTCAGTCCCCACATTCAGTCCCCACGGCCATACAACAGAAAGAGAATAATTCCTGCCAGTTGCTCTCTGGTTTCCACGTTCATGCACATGGGACCCACCCATACACACACAATAAATAAATGTCATTTTTTCAAATGCCCGTTTTAGCTGTCTTAGCTCTTTTAACACGCTTTGTAAATGTATCTCACCACCTTCCCTCCTGCACATTCACCCAAGCTACTGCATCTGAAGCTCCAGCGTAGCGCTCCGTACACAGCCACTCTTCCTATATCTGCCCTCACCCTAAAGGTGGACCAGCCAGACTGGTCCCGTTAGCATGTGTGCAGAGCATGTCCTTCCCTCAAAGTAATGTTCCATCTTGCCAAGAGTGAGAGCCATAAGCCTTACCCAACTGCACAACTCTGTGACCTGGTCCCTGCTCGCCTCTCACCGGGAAGCTTTGGCCCAGCTGTGTTGTTCCTATCCTTCTGTCAGACGGGCTGCTGACATCCATCCTTACCTCAGTGACTCACTCACTACTGTACGTGAAGGTCTGTTTCCAATCACCTGGACAGAAGATGCGCTCCGATGACTATCTCATAGCCCTTCCTGTCACGTGTGCCCCTTTCCAGTTTCCCTCGTAGCACTGCCCTGTGGGATGGTTTTGACTCCCTGCTGTTGAGTGCACCCACTCACTGGTGTGTCCTCTCACACTTGAATCAGGTACAACACAGAGAAGGATGGGCTCTTTTAACATGTTACTGTCACAAAATACCTGGGATCGTTTCTGAAAAGGAAAGTTTTATTTCCTCAGTTTCAGGTTTCAGTCTTCAGTCAGTTTTGGTCCTAGTGTTTCTAACTCAGTACGTCATGGTGAGAACATGTTAAAATGAAAGGCTCCCACTCGTAAAGTTTCATCCCCTTCCATTGTCTCTGTGGCTCGAGTGCTCAGTGCATGGCCTTTGGAGGACCCCAGACCCAGAGTACAGCACTCATTCGACCTCTCATTCTGCTTCCTGTCCAGTGAACACAGTAAATCGTCCATAGCTACAGGAAAGATTAAATCAGAGCATAGATAAAGCGCTAAAGATAGAGACCATGCTTAAAGAAATGCCCCTCTGTCCTCACGTGTGTCTTTGTTCCTTTTTTTGAGACAGGGTTTCTTTGCAGTCCTGTCTGTCCCGGAAAGCACTCTGTAGAACGGGGAAGGCCTCAAACTCAGAGATCCTCCTGCCTGCTTCTGCCTCCTAGGTGCTGGGATTAAATGCCTGCACCGCCACCCCCTCACTCGATGTGTCTCTTAACCTTCAAAGGCTTTCCCTTCAGTCTGATGCCAACATTTTTGTCAGTGTTTATTTTTATTTCTTGTGCATTGGTGTTTTGCCTGTATATATGTATGTCCGTTGGATCCCCTGGAACTGGAGTTAGAGGCAAGTGTGAGCTGCCATGTTGGTTGCTAGGGATCGAACTTGGGCCCTCTGGAAGAGCAGCCAGTGCTCTCAACCACTAAGCCATCTTGCCAGCCCCTAAAGTCAACTTCTCTTTCCTTCTTTTGCTGAACTTTGATCAAGAACCACATTGTGCCCACCTTTCTGTATCTTCTCCTTGGCCTGAGGATGTGGCCTCGGTGTCTGAGCTTTTTTCTCTTCCTGTCTGCCTGCTCCATGAGCTTCCTTTCTGGTTACCCATCCTCAGTTTCTCTTAACACCCAGCTGTACTGCCACAGCCAGATTTCTGAAACTCCTCTCCTCTATCACTGCTCTGCACAGACACCTTCTATGAGTCCCAAGGAAACAGAGGATAAAGGTTAAATTTATTGGCTTTTAATAAATGTTTTCCACAAATGAGGCCACCACATAACTTTGTGGGTTTTCCTCACATAACTCTGCTCTTGGTAATTGTCATGGATGTACTTTTATATATGTGTGTATGCCATGGCACAGGTGTGAAGAAAGACAACAGGACAACTTTTGTGGGGTCATTCTTTCTTTCTACCTTTATGTCTTTACTTGGGTTACAGAGGTCCAACTCAGGTCTCCAGGCTTTGCACAGCAAATGCTGTTACTGGCTGAGCCACCTCACCAGCCCATTAGAGCCTTTTACAAGCATCATTGTCTTAGTTAGGGTCTTATTGCTGTGAACAGACACCGTGACCAATGTAAGTTTCATAAAGACAACATTTTATTGGGGCTGGCTTACAGATTCAGAGGTTCAGTCCATTATCAAGGAGAGAGCATAGCAGCATCCAGTCAGGCATGGTGCAAGGGGAGCTGAGAGTGCTACATCTTCACCTGAAGGAAGCCGAGACTGCATCCTCAGGCAGCTAGGAGGAGTGTCTCCAAGCCCACCCTTCCTCCAACCACACCTTCTAATGGTGCCACTCCCTGGGCCAAACATGTAAACCATCGCATTCCACTCCCTGGCCTTCAGAGGCTTGTGTAAACACTTGAATTTATGGAGGACATACCTAAATATAGTATAATAAAAAAGTATATTTCTTCTGAGGTCCATCCAATCACTTAACTATGATCCCTGGACTAAGACAGGCAACCATCTGGGCAAACTTAAAATGTTGCCATCTCCATGTCTGATGTCAAAGTGGTCTTCAGATCTTCACCTCCTTTTTCATCTTTGTTGACTGCAACAAACTTCTTTCTCCTGAGCTGGTTCCCCTCCCTGTTAGCAGCTTTCCTCAGCAGATAGCCCATGGCGCTGGCATCTTTAACATATTTTGGGTCTCCAAGACAGCTTCAATGTTACAGCTTGTTTCAATGTCTTGGATCCACACAAGATCCTCTAAAGACCTGGCTTCACTTCTCCAGCTCTGTCCTCTGTTGCACTCTGGTTGATCCACTCCACTGCCTCAGCTGTTCTTGGTGATCATCCCATGGTATTGGCATCTCCAATACACTGGGGTCTTCCAATGCAACTATGCTTCATCAGTAGACTCTTCACAGGCTCTCTTCTTGGTGCCGAGCCTCAACTCCTTTGCATGACCCCTTCAGTCCTGGGCTGTCAATTGCAACTGAGGGTGCACCTTCACCAATGGCCTTCAACAGTCTCTCACAGTCCCCAGCCTCAGCTGCTCTTCATGACCCCTTCATGCCTTCAAAACCAGTACCACCTGGGTGACTCTTACACATTACCAAGTCCAGCTGCAGCATGAGGTACAACCTTGACTATCTCTGGAACACAGCTTCTTTGTGCTCTCAGAAAACACATCCCAGAAGATTTCACCTCACTGATGCTGGTCTCTATCTTAGCTCCAGCTGACAAGCATCAACTGTCTCCTTCTCCTCTTAAATATAAAGCCAGAGACACATGACCAAAGCTGCTGAGTTCTGCTGCCTGCGGGAGCTGGAACGTGGTCCTCTTGTCCTATTACATTATCACCAGCTTCCCCTTTTCTAACTCCTTCCCTGCCTAAGCTGGGCTGTCCTGGATCCTGCTCTGTAGATTGACCTTGGATTTAGAGATCTGTATGCCGGTCTCCTGGGATAAAGGTTTGTACTAAGTTGCCTGGAGCTAACTTAGCTGGGTAGGAACTTGCCCCAAGGTCATTGCTCCCTTAATTCAGTTTAATATCCTTGAACACAGAATTCAGCTCCATTTCACTTCCAGGTGTCTCTTTAATACTTGAATATTTTGTATTTTTCCTTTCTCAACTTCCCTTTTTTCATTAAAATGCTCTTCCTGAGACTTAACCAGAGAACAAAGTCTATGATGGGCGTTTCTGAGACCTCCTTTGTCAATGCAATTAATCTGAGTCTTTTCACCTTAGCCTCAAGCAGACTCTTCGGACAAGGGCAGAAAGCAGGCACATTCCTCACCAAAATACCACAAAAGCAGTCTTTACAGCACATACTGAAATTCTTCACTGCTAAAACCTCTTGGGCCAGGCCTGCACAATTCAAATCACTCTCAGTAACAGAGACTTCCACATTCCTAGTAAGATAGCCCATTAAGCCCCTTTTAAAGCATTCCTCTGCTTTCCAAATCCAAAGTCCAAAATCCACATTCTTCCAAAGCATGGTCAGGCCTATCACAGCAGTACCTCAGTCCCTGGTACCAACTTCTGTCTTAGTTAGGGTCTTATTGCTGTGAACAGACACCATGACCAATGCAAGTTTTTTTTTTTTTCTTTTTCTTTTTCTTTTTTTTTTCGGAGCTGGGGACTGAACCCAAGGCCTTGCGCTTGCTAGGCAAGCGCTCTACCACTGAGCTAAATCCCCAACCCCCCAATGCAAGTTTTATGAAGGACAACATTTAATTGGGGCTGGCTTACATGTTCAGAGGTTCAGTCATTTATCATCGAGGTGGGAGCATGGCAGTGTTCAGGCAGGGATGGTGCAGGAGGAGCTAAATTCTACATCTTCACTTGAAGGAAACCAGGAACAGATTACGCATCCTCAGGCAGCTAGGAGGAGCGTTTGCAAGCCCACCCACCCCACAGTGACATACTTCCTACAACCATGCCACACCTTCTAATAGTGCCACTCCCTGGGCCAAACATATGTAAGCCATCACAATCATATTAGGGCTTCTCAGACAATTTGAGCTCCAAATGACCAGTTGAGTTCTTTTCTTAAGAACTTGTTATCTCTATTATAGGGGTGGGTAGCTCTTTTATATGTACACTGTAGCATCAGTCACTATTACTGAATATATTTTATCATATTTAACTTTGATCTGAATGAGTTTCTAAGTAAGGAATGTTCTTGTGTTTCCTTATATCCATTATCCATTGGTTTACAAGCAGCTAAGATAATTAAATACTCATTGAAAAAATAAAAATAAAGTCGGTCACAGTCACACACATTGGGAGGCAAAAGTAGGGGAGTTCCCTGTATGTTTGAGGCCAGCCTGCTCTATGCAATAAGTTCTAGGCCAGCCAGGACTGTTTTTCAATAGAAATAATAATAGGTTTTTAGATGTTTAACTAAATTCCCCTTAGTTCTCAGTATTATAAACGAACTACCTTTCAAAGCAGTAGAAATTCTTCTAGGTACCTTTGGAACTACTTTAAGGTGCTTTTTAAAAAGCACCCAGGCTACACTAGAGAAGGGAAGCCGTGGGAGATCTGTTTGTCGTTTCTAGAGTTTTCACAGAGGTTGGAAACCCTAGAGCTGCTCTAAGGGAGCTCATTCAGCTCAGCCTGTTGTTAGAATGAGAGAGCTCAATAACACATCATTTAGGAATTCCAATTGCTACTAGCGTCTTAGAAATTTTGGGGCACTGCAAAAGGAAAAAAAAACTGTATATAAAATAAGAAAGGCTGGGCTGGAGAGATGGCTCAGCAGTTCAGAGCACTGACTGCTCTTCCACAGGTCCTAAGTTCAATTCCCAGCAACCACATGGTGGCTCACAACCATCTGTAATGGGATCCGTTGCTCTCTTCTGATGTGTCTGAGGACAGCTACAGTGTGCTCACATACATAAAATAAATAAATAAGTCTTTTAAAAAAATAAATAAGAAAGGCTAGTAGACAGATTTAGAGCTGTACCAACTAAAGACAGAGGAAACACTATATTTAGCTGTTGTTCAACTGTACGACTATAAAATATAATTTTACGTAAGTGTAGCCAAAATTTCTATCCAATATAACTGTATATTTTTTTCACCTGCCAAATGTGTGCTCTTGTTTTGTAGATATTATGCCTTAGAAGTCTCATATTTCAAATCCTCTTTGGATCGTAAACTACTTGAGCTCTTGTGGAATAAATACTGGGTGAACACCCTGAGTTCCTCTAGCTTGCTTACCGTAAGTACTGGACTTGTTTCCTTTGAATTTTGTTTTACTCTGAAGCCCAAGTTGATGCATGCTCAACTGAAACATGAAGGACAACCCAGCACTGTCAGTTCTCCCCTTGTATGTGGGCCCCAGGGATCAGACTCAGGTTGTGAGGCTTAGCAGCAAGCTCCTTCACACACTGAGCCATCTTACTGGCCCCTGGCTTCAGGTGCTTGATTGTTGGGATCATAGACAAGTGCTATTACACCTGACAAATTTCAATTGTAGTCAAGCTTCCAAAACTGTTTGGTGTTTGAAACTCAATTCACAGAAAGGCATAACTTCAAGGCTGGAGCAGGGTTCTGTCCAAGCTAAATGAGGATGCTAGGCAATCCAAATGGGGGAGTTCTGCTTGTGCCTTAAAGAGGTTCATAGAGGAAAATCAAAAATACTGCTTCTGTTGCCTCAGATAACAGAACAGGTAGGTCTCTGACACATATAACACTGTAGCCTGATATGTCAAGACCCTCAGGAGTCACGTATCAGATGTTTACATTACAGTTCATAACAATAGCAAAGTTACAGTTATGAAGTAGCAATAAAGTAATTGTATGGGTGAAGACATGAAGACCTGTATGAAAGGATCACGGTATCAGGCAGGCTGAGAACCACAGGTCTGGTTAGAACTAACAGGATACCAAATGAAGGAAACTGAAACGGTCCTCAAGCAAGTCTAGATTCTCATTCAGGAGATGTTGTGAAGTCAGAGCTTCTCTGAGCTCTGCATGGTTCACATTCAGGCTGCACATGAAAGCAGATGGCAGCTCTAGCATCATCTCATGGTGTTGGGCAGACAAAAAAAGACACACACACACCCGCATGGTCTCGGGCAGCGTCTCCTGGGTTTGCTAGGCTTTGCTTAGGTCACAGGCTCATCCTGAAGACGTGCTATGGGCCAAGGCAAGGGACACATTGCTCTGCAGGGCTGGAGTAGAAACAGCTATTTCAGGAACATGTGAAAAGAGGTCCTGGGAAGAAATCTGAAGATTAAATATATATTTAAGAGGTATATATTTAGAAGTTAGCAGTTTTGTTGTTTTTACTCTCTGATAAAAAAGACTACTTCATGTAATACGGTATAATTTGAAATAAACTGGGTTTGAAAACAAATGTGAGACTACTGCTAGTCCTCTGTGACCTTCAGAACGCGGTTCGTCCCAGACTAGCCTTATAGTTGCTACACAGCCAGGGATGGCCCTGAAGTTCTGTGTCCACCTTCTGGTGCTGGGATTGTAGGCACGAGCCACCACATCCAGCTTTAAGGGCTGACTGAGCCTTTGCATGGTGTAGAGTGGTGGTCGTGGCACTAGGTGTATCGCTTGGCTCGCTACGGCAGAGAAAGCACCTGCCTTGATAACGATGGCTGGGGTTTGTTTGGTGTATTATATCCTTAGAAAGACTCACTTGAGCCTGTTTGCTAATGTCTTAAACATAATTTTGACACAGTCTGTGTTCTGCTTATTAGAAGTATCAGAATTCAAAAGTGCAAGCTGGGCACGTGTCTGTAATGCTAGACTTTGGGACTTGACAGGTTGAGTCAAGAGAATTGGGAGTCCCAGGTCTTCCTTAACACACAATAAGCTTGAGGCCAGCCTGGCCCACATGAGACCATCTTGTTTTATTACGGAAGAGTGTAATCACAATAGCAGATCCTATGTATTCCGAGTGCCAAGCACTACGAAGTGTATATTGCCTTAGAGACAAGTATATTTGTAGTCAGAAGTGACACCTGGTGGCAAGGAAAGAGGACACTAGGACAAGAGCAGTAGAAGTAGAAGTAGGCAGAGGACCTACTAGGTCCAATGACTTCCTGTCCCTGTTCCACCATTGTAATATGAGGACAGTAGGGGTTGGGACAAGTCTCATTACAAAGTGCCTTCACCAACTGAGACAAGGCCTTGCCTCGTGTATAGCCGTGACTGGCTTAGAATTTACACTGTAGCTGACACTGCCTTGATTACACTTAACTAGAACTCTAAATCTACAGAACAGATGGCTCAGGGAGTTAAGGCACTCACCACAATGTGATCCTTAGAACACATTTGGTGGAATGAGAATTCACTCCTGCAGATCTTCCTCTGACCACGTGTCTGCCGTGGCACATGTGCACACACAAACGCACAGAATAAACAAATGCCATTTTAAGTAAAGTTTTAGTGTGTGATCGCAGCAGCACCTGCCGTCAATCTCAGCAGTGGGGAGGCAGTGGAGGCGGATCTCTGAGTTCTCAGCCAGCCCGGTCTACAGAGTTCTAGGACGGCCAGGGCCTCACAGAAAAACACTGTCTCAAAGAAAAAAAAATTTTTTTTTTAAGATTACACCTTGTCTTCATGTCTCTGCATTTTAGAGATTATAGACATGTACCACGCACATATAGTTGCTTTTTTTTTTAGACTAAAACTAAAAAAAGATATAACGACCTTTATATCTTTATAAATTAGCAAGTCATGGGGGTATACACCTGTAATCTATTACAGCTACTTGGTGAGTTAGAACCTGAGCTGTTTGCTACTTTGTCTCAAAACAAAGTAAGAGTAGTTGAGCCTGGGGATTCAGTTTGGTGTAGAATGTGCTTTACAAGACTAGATTCATTCCCCAGTACCACACAACACACATATATAGGGAAATAGGTTAATTTTAGATAGATAGATAGATAGATAGATAGATAGATAGATCACATCATTGTTGAACATATGTATGAAACCTTTAATATTTTTCAATTTTTAAAATATCTAATGTAATATTAAAGAAAAATTGTATGCATAATAGATTTCTCAAACGTAGGTGTAAACAAGGGCCCAGAGTAGTACTCTAATAAAGTACAGTCACAAAACTAGGTAATAATAGTAAGCCTTTATTAGGTGTCCTGGACAGCTTTAAGAGCTTTACACACATTGCTTATTTCATGTTCAGAATAGCTTTAGGTAGGAGTTACTGCTGCCCTCTTCCATTTCAGAAGTCCAGGAGCCATGGTTCAGGCTTCCTAGCTCACCTGCAGCAGGGCAGAACCTTCACTCACATGGGCATTCCTCAAAGCCTTCATGATAGCAAATACTTAGTTTAAACAAAGGAGAAAATTCCACAGTGAATCCTGAAATTATCGTTTAAAAATCTACAATTGAAGAATATGTTTTAGGAACAGTTTTTACCGTTATGGCCCAACTTCTTCACTGTCTGTTCACGTTCCATCTGTACATTGATATTATTTAATAAATAAAGTGTTAAATTAATTTACATAAAAATCGTTGCATTTTTAGCCAGACATGGTAGCACATGCCTTTATTCCCAACACTTGGAAGGCAGAGGCAGACAGATCTCAATGAGTTCAAGGGCACCCTGACCTATACAGCGAGCACCACGCCAACTAGGACTACATAGTGAGACCCTGTCTCAAAAAAGTGGGTGTGTGTGTGTGTGTGTGTGTGTGTGTGTGTGTGTGTGTGTGCGCGCGTGTGTGTGCGCGTGTGTGTGTGCGTGTGTGTGTGCGCGTGTGTGTGTGTGTGCGCGTGTGTGTGTGCGTGTGTGTGCGCGTGTGCGTGCGTGTGTGCGTGCGTGTGCGCGCGCGCGTGTGCGCGCGCGTGTGTGTGCGTGTGTGTGCGCGCGCGTGTGTGCGTGTGTGCGCGCGTGTGTGTGCGTGTGTGTGTGCGCGCGTGTGTGCGCGCGTGTGTGTGTGCGTGTGTGTGCTCGTGTGTGTGTGCGTGTGTGTGCGCGCGCGTGCGTGTGTGTGTGTGTGTGTGTGTGTGTGTGTGTGTGTGTGTGTGTGTGTGTGTACAGAATGGGTGGTATACCTATAGTTCCAGACCTGCAGGAGAGTGAGACCAACTTGGGAAACCAGCAGGATCCTATCTCAAAACATAACTGTAGTGGATGGAGTACTTGTTTTATGTGCACGTGGTTCCTGAAAGCAGTCCTAGCTGCGGAAGAAAACAGAATGTTATTGTTTATGGTATATAATGTGTATGTGTAGTACAATGATAGCCCTACTTTCTCCACAGAATGCTGACTATACCACAGGCCAGGTGTTTGATCTGTCTGAGAAGTTAGAGCAGTCGGAAGCCCAGCTGGGGCGTGGGAGTTTCATGTTGGGTTTAGAAACACATGACCGCAAGTCAGAAGACAAACTTGCCAAAGCTACGAGAGACAGGTAAGGATGCATGTGCAGGGCTCCCGCCCTGGCTCTTTGATGTCTGAACATTATTTGCTTAGCCTTTTTAAAAAGTCACATGTGACACATGCAAATTTTAAATCCACACTTCAAAGTTTTAGGGGACATGAGGCAAAAAAGAAAGCAGGTCTAGGAATGTCATAGAAAACGCCACGTCACCCTTTATAGGTTTAGCCGCAAGTGCACTAGGAAATTTGGTCCCTAACTAGATCTTTTTTACAGGGGTTGGGGTCTTACAAAGGCCTGCTTATCCTTTTCCTCAACTCAGCATTTTCTGAAGGATTGAGATTAAGATTTCTTAAACTTGCCAAATTTTAGATTCCAGAGTATCATGGAACAGATTTTCTCTCTTAACCCTTTGGGCTACAATTATTCTTTTTTTTTTTTTTTTCCTTTTTTTTTTTTTTCCAGAGCTGGGGACCGAACTCAGGGCCTTGCGCTTGCTAGGCAAGCACTCTACCACTGAGCCAAATCCCCAACCCCGGCTACAATTATTCTTTCTGCAGTATTTTATTATTCCATATTTTACTTCCTGAGTATTTCCTCGTGATGTGGTCTCTGAAACTTAGATGTGGCCTTCTGATGCATATACCAAACGGGGTTTAACCATGAACATTTACTGCCACAAAACTCGAGTTTAAATACGATACAGGCAAAGGAGAGGGGACATTTGCACAGCTGAAAGCTGACCATTCCTGCCATTTCAGCACTGTCCTGTAAGGCTTAGGGGCTCACTCCCCCGCCCACCAACCATTTCCTTACATTCATAACCGCCTGTTTCTGTGGAGCGCACGGCTTTCCTCCATCTCCTCCTGGCCAGGATTCCCACCTGTATTACGTTTTTCTCTTAAACTCCAACAAAACTGTCTTTGAGCATTTTTTTAAAATGGAGGGGAAAAGAGTATTCCATAGGAAGATGGGCGGAGGGCAGATAAAGGTATCTTGGCAGCTGGAGTCCTCTTCTGGTAGAAATACTTCACTCCGGGCTGAGATGGCGCTCAGAGACTGAGCACGCACCTGCCGTGCACAGCACCACAGACCACAGCAGACCCGACTCAGGGCTGTGAGGTGCGGTGGCCCAGTCTTCACGTGTGGAGTTGATGTCTGATCTGTGAGGTTTTCAGTGCTGAGCATGGTACCATGGCACATGGATGTGTTTCTTTGTTTTGGTTTTTGTTCATTTGATTGTTTTCTTTTTCCTCAGAAGATGTCTTCCCTTTTATTTAAAAAAAAAAGTAGGGCAATGAAGGTTGATAATGAGAAGAAAGCGTCTTCCTATGAATTTCTGTAATGAAAAGTGAACTCCGCAATACCAATGGAGCGAGCTTTGTCATTTTATCACCAGTGACCTGACTTTCAGCTATTTAGGGGATATTTATAGTTATTTCAAAAATCAGAATCCTTCAAGGTTTTTTTTTTTTAGTTATTCTGAGGAATAACAACATTTAAAACTTTTTTACATTCATGTTTGCCATGCAAGTGCTGTGTGTGCGCGTCTGTGTACACTTCCCAGCTATGCATGAGGAGTTCACAAGACAGTTTGTGGGATCTGTTTTCCTTCCACTACATGGATCGAACTCAAGTAGCAAGAACCCTTGCCCAACTGAACCATCTTGCCAGCCCCAGGAATAATAGTTTATTCACCACAGGAACCAGTGTGCAATTATTGAATAATACTGTACAGATCCACAGTGAGTGTATAGGTTCCCCAAGTCAGAGTAGCAAAATTAATTAGCATAGTTATTCTTTTATAACGGACTAGTTTAATAAACCACTTAACAGGCAACGCAGAAGTTAGAAACCTCCAGGAAGGCTTCGGTGTGACTTGAAGAGTGTGACTAGAATGGAGTCACCCTTGGGCTCTCACTCGGAATGGGGAGGGAAGGAGAGCTGAGCAGCCCTCAGTCTGTAACTGTGTTTCTTCTTTCCAGCTGTAAAACCACCATAGAAGCCATCCATGGACTGATGTCTCAGGTTATTAAGGATAAACTGTTTAATCAAATTAACGTTGCTTAGTTACTGCTGAGTACTCTTCCTCAGAGCTGGCGTGCGGAAGGAGAAGAAGCTCAAGGAACATTCTAACCCAGTTACCAGAACTCAGATAGAAGACTAAGGTGCTGTGTGACGTCCTGAGTATTAGCACTGTAATAAAACTGTCACATGAAATTGTCCTTCTGTGCTTTTGTGGGTGAGGTTGCCTTTGATGCTCTTGTTTATGGGAAGAAAAAGACTTACTAGACCTCTCGTGTGTTTCAAACCCTGTCTGTAAAACCAATCAAAGAATCTTAGCATTAATCACATCATGGTCACGAACTTTTCAGTTTTTCTTGTGCCTTCTCTTGACAGTCTATTAGTAAAAATGTAATTTAATTATAATAAAATAGCATCTGACTGCAGAGCCCTGACTGGCCTGAGTCTCGCTATGTAGTCCAGGTTGGTCTCAAGCTCACAGCTTAGCTTCTCCAATGTAGGGACTACAGGCTCATGGCATCACAGTTTTATATCCCTATGAAATAACTCCAAGACCTTTCATGCTTCATTTTACTGAAAACCACAAAAACTTACTAGAGACAGTAGCATCTGGTATGTAGCAATTCAAATTTCCCCAACTGAGGGCAGGAGCACTTTCTAGAGCTCAGTTAGCAAGTTAGGCATGGCAGCATCCATTCAGTGCTTGGTAAAGGCTAAAAGCAAGCTGCTCTGGAGAGACATTGTGAGGCAGGGAACTCAGGGAGGAATCTTGTTCCAGAGGGGCTCTTGAAAGGTCCACTTGAAGGGAAGTCAGTCTAGCCAGAAAGATGGCCACTGTCACAGCAAAGGGGCGCAACTGTGTGGAAGATTGGGGCAGAAAGCAAGGAAGTGTGTTTCTGTCAGACTTCAGATTGTCCAGTTGCACTTGGGAAGTACCAAGGGTGACGAGAGGTGGGACAAGAACAGCTGCTACAGGGCCTTCCTTGGAGCCTATCCTATCAGCGCTGAGAAGTCTGACCAGCAGAAATGCACAGCGCTGTTTCCTGTAAGAGCTGTAGAGACCGGTAAACGCTGCATGGGAAGCCATGGAGAAGGAACAGAACCTTGTGGTTTTAAATAGGCAAGAGGAGGGAGGTGGGAAGGGGGACTGGTTGGGGAGGGGGACACCCTTATAAGAAGAAGGGGGGGATGACATAGGGGGCTTATGGATGGGAAACTGGGAAAGGGAATGACATTTGAAATGTAAACAAAAAATGACCAATAAAAAAATTAAATTTAAAAAATTTTTGACCAAAACAGAAACTATGAATGAATGAGTCTGGAAGTCACATTAGCACACAAATTGATAATGTGATAAACAGTCTTTGTTAAAAATCTGTGAACCTAGAGTTCTTTTTTCTCCCCCCCCCCCCCCCCCCCCCCCGGAGCTGGGGACCGAACCCAGGGCCTTGCGCTTGCTAGGCAAGCACTCTACCACTGAGCTAAATCCCCAACCCCGAGTTCTTTTTTCTTAAGGTGCATGTACAGTGTATTGCCATTTATCATGGCAAATGTGCCCCCCAAAAAGAAATTTGTTCATATGGAAGCTTTTCATGTAATCTAAGGCCAGAATAAATTTCTTGGATGAGAAAAAATAATAATAAAAGTAAGTAAATAGGCAAGAGGATGAGACTGCAGACAAAGAAGTGTTTGAGAAAATTGTAAAAGGAAACCTTTCAAAGGGACTGAAGAGGCCAGTGAGATGGCTCAGTGGGTAAAGGTCTGGCCACCTGAGATGGGTCAGTGGAACCCACATGAAGGAGTGAGGAAGAACAAACTTCACAAGTTGCCCTCTAACCATTTTTAACTTCTCTATTGCACCAACAACACCGTGACCAAGGCAACTCAAAAGGAAAGTTTAATTGGCTCATGGCTTAAGAGGGCCAGAGTCCATGATGGCTGCAAGGAACCATGAAGAGCTCGCAAGACTGTTTTTGGACACACTTTTATGGGAAAATCCATTATTTTCTCCAATACCCTGATTATGGTTTCCCCTTCCCCTACCCCTTTCAGTTCCTCCCCGCCTCCTTTACCATGCAGATCCACTCCCTTCTGTCTCTCATTGGAAAAGAACAGGCTTCTAAGAGATAACCAAACACAACAAAATAAAGTATAAGATTTCTTTTAAAAAATCACATTGAAGTTGGAGAAGAGCAACAGAGGAGCCCAAAAGAAGGTATAAGAATCAGAGACTCGGGGGCTGGGGATTTAGCTCAGTGGTAGAGCGCTTACCTAGGAAGCGCAAGGCCCTGGGTTCGGTCCCCAGCTCCGAAAAAAAAGAACCAAAAAAAAAAAAAAAAAGAATCAGAGACTCACTCTTGGTTACACTCGGGAGTCCCATAAACACTGAACTAGAAGCTGTAATGTATACAGAGGAACTTCAGGCCCTGTGCCTGCTGCCCCAATCTCTGTAAGCTCACGTGAGCTTTGTTTGCTTGAACTAGAAGGCCTTGTTCTCCGGTGTCCTCTGTCCCCTCTGGTTCCCATACTCCTGTCTACTTTTCCTTAGGATTCCTGTGCTCTGAGGTTGGGGATCTGATTCTATTTAGGTCTGCTGCAGGAGGAAGCCTCTGATGATGGCTGAACAAGGCGCTGACCTATGAATGTAGCAGAATATCATTAGGAATCATTTTGTCACTATAGCTTTTTTAGACCAGTAGTATTTGGTTTTACCACAGGTTCCTAGACTATCTAGTCTCAGATTCTTGGTCACCCAAGCAGTATCATGTATGGGTTCCATCTTGTGGAGTGGGCCTTAAGTCAAATCGTATTGGTTGCTCACTCCACAAGCTTTGCCCTAGCATTTCTTGCAGACAGGACAGCACTGTAGATCAAAGGGTTTGTGGCTGCCTTGGTGTTTTCTTGGTAGCCTACAGAGTACCTTCCTAGGGCATCGGGCAAAGGCTCTGTGGGGAACCAGCTTGACTTCTTCATGTTCAATGAGTGGTATAGGCATTGTCTTCAGCAGTAGAGCCGAGCTGTCATTTTATGGAAAGCAATCTATTGTCTTGGCAACAGCCTGGGTTGTTTGGGGATTTCCATGGGACCGTTGGCCAACAACTCAACTGGACATGAGTCAGTACTGGTACTAGAAGCTTCGGTTTGTGACAAGAGATGTCCAGTTAGGAACCCATTATCTGGTGTTTTATTTAGATTGCCTTCACATGTGTATACATTTTAGGAAGTTTCTACTGTATTTAGGTTTCCATAATCCCCTCCAAATATCCCTTAATGTTTGCTGTCTTTCCCCATATTCCCTCCTCCCTCAACCCCCACACATTTTACCCTACTGTTCCGTAATTAACTATTCTATTTACCTTCTCTAAGGAGAAATATCTGTTCCCTCTATTCCCTTCCTCTATACCTATGCTCTGTGGTTCTGCGGACTATAGAGAGCTCACATCTTGATCTGCAACTAGTAGGCAGAGGGCAGGGAGAAAGACACTGGGAGGGGCACCAGTCTATTGAAATCTCAAAGCCCCCTGCCCCCTCAGTGCCACACCTTCTCCAACAAGGTCACAGCTCCAAATCCTTCCTAAACTGGACCAAGAATTCAACCACATGAATCTATGGGGGCACATTCTCACACCACCACAGACTACAATTACACCATGGCACTCAAGTCATTCCATACATCCCCACACACAGAATAATAAAAAAGTAAAATTTAAAACCAACTTCCTGTGCTGTAAGAGACTGGAGGAGACAGAGCAGGAAACCCTCTGGCGCCTTTAGCATTGAGGCAGTGTTTATCAACTCTATTCACTTGGCTTTTTGAGGCAGAGCTTCTCTGTTTAGGGCTAGCAGTCCTAGAACTCACCATGTACAAGACTGGCCTCCAACTCAGAGATCCACAGGCCTCTGCCCGCAACTGCTGGGATTAAATGCATGTGCCACCACACCCAGTTTCTCACCTCCATTTTTATGTCATTAAAAGTTTTATACTGTAGAGAGAATACCTTGTGTATTATATGGATGCATCACCTGTCGAAAAGCCTCTGGCCTATGGCTTAGGCAGGAAGTGGAAGTGGAACATCCGGAAGGCTGAAAGGATTCTGGGATACAGCCAGGAATAGGGAGATTTGCCTGAAAGATTTGACCAGATGTAAGCACGGCACCTGAGCACAGGTGACCAGCCATGTGGCAGAGTGTAGGCTAGGATGAATGGTGCCTTTTACGTTATGTCTGGTCAGAGGAGAGCCTAGATATATGGCCAAGGTGTTCATAAATATATATTGAGTCTGACTCTTATTTCTCAGAAGGCTGGAAGGAAGAACCAGGGCCTAACTTCAACATTATACATCAAAAATTTGAATGTAGTGACAAAATTTCATCCCCATGGGTATCCTAAGAACACTGACAGCTGGTTGAGGTTTCTCAGAAGTGATTGGATACTTAAGATTTTGACACAATAGCCAGTGAGATGACTCATCTATACCAGAATTTGCCGTCAGGTCTTCTGACCTGAGTTGGAGCCCCAGGACCATTCATGGTGGATGGAGAGAAATCATTCCTGAGGGTTACCTTCTTACCTGCACACACACATACACACAACATGTGGACACACACAGATAAGTACAACAAAGTCTTCTTCAACATCTTGGTACAAAGAGCAAAGAGTTGACATTACCATGACAAAGATAACTACCACAAGATGTGCATCTAGTTACATGTATGAATATCTAACTATGTAGACATTAGTTATTAACTTTAATTATGAAAATTAAAGTTTGGAAAGGAGAAGCTAAAAAAAGGTAAGTAGTACACATGGTCAATGTATGTTATACTCAATGAAATCCTTCAGTGTTCAACAAACATATACTAATAATAAGATACTTTAAAAACCATTTACATGCCAAGACTTAAGTACAATTTTGACATTTAGCTAACCTAGTCAGTGAGGCTAGCTATAAGACTGAAAATGTCTGTGCTTAAACAGTGCCAAGAAAAGGAAGCTTTCCAATGATGATGTCACTGGATTTATCTTAAAGAGGGTTCAGTGTAGAAATAACTAGACCTTGCTTAGTAACAAAAAGAAAACAGAAATAACTTGTTTAAACAAAAGGAATGTGTTTGGTTCACCAAACTCCAGAGTGCAGAGTACTATTAGCTTAGACAGGATTACATTAGATTTCCTGGCAGGGTTCTCAGCTCTGTCCTCCACATGCTGACCTAACCTCAAATTAATTTCCCCAAAACTGGCTACCTATGTATGGTACCCCTTGGGAGTGGAGGAGCCATTCATCAGGGTCAAAATAAGTTGCTGACTTCACTCTGACTACCATAGCCTGAGGTTATGAACTCCATATATGGAACTATATACAACAGGTTATCCCTAAACCTGAGTGTGGTCAGCTACCAAAATTGCATAATTACACACAGGGAATGCTACCGAGATAGCCAATGTCCCTTCAATCAATCATGTTTTGAAGGCCATCTCTAAGGCTTTCTGGTTTTTGTTGTTGTTGGGGTTTTTTTGATGGTGGTGTTTTTTGCTTTTGGTGGTGGTGGTGGTTTGGTTTGGTTTGGTTTGGTTTGGTTTGGTTTGGTTTGGTTTGATTGGTTGGGGTGGGTTTTGTTGGTAGTGGTGGTGATGGTGGTGGTGGTGGTAGTTTGGTTTGGTTTGATTGGTTTTATTTTGTGTGCTTATTTTGGTTTGGTTTGGTTCAGTTTGGTTTGATTGGTTGTGGTGGTTTTTGTTGATGGTGGTGGTGGTAGTTTGGTTTGGTTTGATTGGTTTTGTTTTGTGTGGTTATTTTGGTTTGGTTTGGTTTGGTTTGGTTTGGTTTGGTTTGGTTTGGTTTTGGTGGGGTGACCTGAGTTTTCTTTGGTTGGTATTTGTCTTTGTTTTTTGAGATAGGTTCTTACTTTGTAGCCCAGGCTATTTTAAAGCTCACCTACCTAGCCATGGAAGCATTGGAATTACCAACATAGACCATCATGTCCATATGTGTAAGGTTTTTTTTCTTATCTGTAGGTTTTAATGTGTTTTCATGATCACATTTCTTACATAAGTGTTCCAATTTATAACAGTTTTTAGAAACCCAGACTCAATTTGCAAACATTGTTCATAAAATAACTAAGCCATGAGATAGGAGTTTTTGCTCCTTCCTGCAACATATTGTCTTACGGCCATGAGCTGTTGAGGAGCTGAAAAGGGCCTTTTTTCTAAGTGGAGTCTGGTTCTTGTACAGTGACAGAGTTTTCAGAGATAATTTCTCTAACTCCTCAGTGATGATATACAGGAAACGTCAGTCTTCACAAAAATGCAATCCCGATGTCCAAGAAATAGAATGAGTCAGAAGAAAACAGGAGCAGGGCTAGGGAGCGAGGTCACCAGAGAGGGAGGAAGGGCTGGAGCCAGCAGGAACTCAGCGAGATCTCAGAGTTGGGGCTGTTTCAAGTTCTCAGATTGTTTTAAAGGTTCAATATCCAACTTCCAAACCAAGAACAAACATGCACGCACACAAGTCCCTTTGTGTGCTCCATTGTTTCTGATTTTAAAAAGGAGCTCTGGACCAAGCTTTCCTCACTGCTTCTGAGAGACCCAGTCTGAACACAGTTGACAAGATTAGTGTGGCTACCCGGTGTTCAGGACTTGGAGAAAATCGCTGCTTGGCACAATGGAAAAATAAACTGGCTGATGGGACAGCCACTGGAAAATAAACAAAGTTCGTAAGTAACTTCCCACGGGACAGAGGACTCTTTAGAAGTTGAAGGGTTGCATGTTATTGAGGCTGGAAGCTTCCAGAATAGTTCTGTGAGTGACAAGGTGCAGGCCCGAGAGTCAGGCACTGAGAGGAGGGTTGGTTTATATTCCTGTGCCTGCACTGTATCCACGTGTAGCTGAATAAACTCGACTGAACACAGCCTGGTGAGTTTACCAAGCGTCTTCTGCATTTCTGGAATGTTCTCGTGTACTGGTGAGACATGTACGGTTGTTTGTTTTGATTTCGAAGGCAGGAAACCTTACAACACAGAGTGGTGGCTCTTAAGTTTACTTGTCCTTGGGATATAAGCACGAGCTAACCATTCAGTGGTTAGGAATTCCAAGTCCAGCTAGATAGTCTTTCATTTTGGCCTATTTTCAGTGTACGTTCCAACAGCAAATCCCTTCTTCTGGACCACAGTGCAAGTTTCAGGACCCAGGACCTTCTGAGAAAATCACTCTAGAAGTCCCTAAAGGTTACTGCATCTTTATCCACAAATTAACAGCAGACATATAGCATTCATCTTTGTGAGCAGAAACTTAAGAGTCTTGGTTTGGAAAACAAATATGAAATTCAGGCCAACTTTTACCTGACTGACACATAAACTTTTGATCTCAGAAATCAGATTATTAAAAAAAGTAGAGCTGGGCAGTGGTTTCGTAAGCCTTAGATAGCAGCAGTCCGGTGCATCTCTATGAGTTCAAGGCTAGCCTGGTCTACAGAGCAAGTTCCAGGACAGCCAAAGCTACACAGTGAAACTCTATCTCAACAAATGGATGGGTGGATGGATGGAAGGAAGGAAGGATAGGTGGATGGATGGATGGATGGATGGATGGATGGATGGATGGATGGATGGATGGATCAGGTATCCTGTTATTCAGGCCAAGTTTGAGAGGAAACAGCTAAAACCATATCCTGATAACTAACACCAGTGATTAATTACTTTTTCAACATGTGGATTATTCTGGTGCCAAAAACTGTGGAACAATTGTCTAACAAATTGGAGAGTCCCTGATGTCAGCACTCATATTTTCTTTGGATTCCACTAAGCAATTATGCTATACTTTCTATGACTGAGTAAAATGGTATTGTGCCTTGGGGCACATTTTGATGAACTACAGTTGTGCTTTCAAAATCTAAAAAGCAGATGCATGAAGAAGCACGGTCTAGGATAGAGTTAGATTTGACCTTTATATTGGATTTTAGAGTATTACAGCTATTGATCATGAAATTCTAAAAATGCTTACCCTTGATAACACATCTATTTATGAAGTAGTAAACATAAAATCATCTCAAAGTAAATATTTAATTTCTGGTTCCTTTTGCCTGATGACTTGATACTTCATAACACCTCCTCATGTTCAGTTCAGTTTGTTGATTGTAGTAAGATGCTTAATGTATCCATTAAACAAATATACGCTACTTTTAATTTTTACTTCACCCCATATGAGATTCATCTATCATTTCTTGTATGATTTTTTTAGCATGATTGAGATAATTGGGTGTCTAGACTTGCAACAACATAAAATTGACTAGAAAATTAATTACTTTGTGAGTTTATATATGAGGACACATAATCTAATGTAACTACAACCATCTAGAATGTTCTGTAGCTTCAGAGAAGTTCACTTGAAAATGATAATGGAATTACAGTGAACACTATTTAGGAGCTGGAGGCAGGAGGATTCAAAACTTGACTACATAATGTATGAGGCATACACATCCCCAAAGAGGGGGAAACATGTAACAATAACAAAAAGGCAGGCAGTGTGGCCCAGTTGGTAGGGTGCAAACACAACTATGGGCTACATCCCCAAACCATATAATTTTGGCGTGGCATACATACCGGTAATCCCAACAGGAGGATCAGAAGTTCAAGGTCATTCTTAACTACATGGGGAGTTTGTGGTCAACCTGAGTTACATGGAAAACAATGAGACAGCAGCCCCAGGCACTCAGAAGACACCGAGCACCACTCTAAGTGCCACTACAACAAACATGGGATGAAGAGGAGGAAAGAGAGCAGTGCATGCTCCAGGGACAGGAGTGGAACTGGAGACACGATGGTGGTGACATGAGAGAGAGGACTGAGGTCTACTTGCTGTCATTGCCCAGTGGGGTCTGTGGGGTGGTATACAACAGCCAGAGCTTGTGCAGATACTGACTCAGCCCCCAAACCCACCAACCTGCCTCAGGATTCCCCTAGCTCTAGGCAGTGATGGAGGTCCAAGATGACAGCCACCGGAGGCCATGCTGGTGTCTGTCGTCCATGCTGCTGCCCCTAGGCCGAGAGGAAGCCTGAGAGCCACGTGAACTTGAGCAGTCTGTTCTGCTGCCTGATGCCTCAGTGAGGTCCTCAGGCGTTATTCCTGGGGAGTCATGCTGATGTTAGTAGCAAGCAAAGGGCACCTGAGGCCATTTTGAGGTGCCTGGTCTGTGCAGTCGCTGAGAGCTAAAAGTGCTTCAGAAGTTCTGATACAGGGGTGCCTGAAGCCCATTTTGATGAACACAGTCATTGCTGCTGCCATGTTGATGTCTGTGGGCGAGGGAGAGCTGGTCCCACCACACACCAGCCCACAGCACTAGGCAATGGTGTGGGCATAGGACAACGACCACTGACTGCATCACTATCCTAAGCTGATGGCTTCCCTCTCCTCAGCTGATCTGATGGCTTCTAGTGAGGGAGCCAATGGAGAAAGACTCATCCTTCCTTTGGGAGTGGCCACTAGGAATTTGACCATGCCCCAGTGAATATATGGACCACACGAAATGGACCTGTGTTTTGGGGGTTTGGGAGAAAGTGTCACAGGAGAAGG
>NC_141538.1:14485000-14627500 GCF_021556685.1 Rattus norvegicus
GCTGGGGTTTGAACTCAGGCCCTCTGGAAGAGCAGTTTTCAGTTCTTAAAACACACAGAAAAGTCTGTTCTGAAAACTTGACCTAAAGTTACTCTCTCTCATTGTAAAAACCTAAACCTTTTCTTCCATTAGAAGTCCCTTTTCTTTTGTTAAGGCTTTTCTATAAAATCCACACATGTATCTTTGTTGACACTGGTTTTGAGAAGAGAGCCTTTATTATAGCAACATCTTGTTCTATTAAATGCATGTGTTTGTTCCTGCTTGACCCCGGGAGAGAGAGAAATAAATAGCAGAGAAAAGAATCTAGTATATAAACATAAAGACCTTCAGAAAAATCTTTATGAACTCAACAGGATTTTAAAACAGCAGAACGCAGCCAGACAGCAATGGCTCACGCCTTTAATCCCAGCACGCTGGAGGCAGAGGCAGGCCAATCTCTGTGAGTTCCAGGACAGCCAGGGTTACAGAGAAACCCTGCCTCAGAAAGAAAGAAAGAAAGAAAGAAAGAAAGAAAGAAAGAAAGAAAGAAAGAAAGAAAGGAAGGAAGGAAGGAAGGAAGGAAGGAAGGAAGGAAGGAAGGACACAGCAAAGTCATTCTGTGGTGCAGTGGACGTGACTTGGTGACTGAGTGTGACAGTACTACACTGTCAGCAGGGCAGAAAGCGGTCAGGCTTTGCTGGGTGTGTTAGGGTGGGCTGTGGGCACAGCGGAGACTTGAAGAGGAATAGCACATTTGTGTGGGGAGGAAAAGCTCACCTTTGAGAAGCTGGATTGTTGGTGCCTCTCTGACATGCACACGCAGGTGTGACCACAGTTCAGAAGCCAATTAGATGCACAGACCTGAAATGCAGCCAAAATGCTGTGGGGCATTTTCTATATGTGTGTTGTTTATAGTTTGTACTGTATAATAATGACATCAGTTATAAATCAATTATAAAGTCCAAGTTCTTTATGAGTCAGCTGTTACTGGGGCCCAGGCCTTGTCTATGATGCCAACAGAAGATGCCTAGCTTCTGCAGAGGCTCTCAAATACATGATTATCTCTGGGTTACAGAAATCAAAACTAAAAACTGGGTCTTCCATAAGAAGGACTGTAACTTCCAGCATCTACAAATAGTTCATAGGGAATCTTTTTTCCAAGTGAGCTACCTGTAATCTGTTGTACTTCTCTAAACAAGCATTCACGATGTCCTGTAAAAGGGTAATCAAAACCCAACACTCCTCTCCCTAAAATCATTTCCTATTATTCCCAAATCACCCCAAAACCTAATGGATTAAATCCACACATTTTGTTTCATTGTAAAAATTTCATGAACTAGAAATCTTGGCCCTTGGCTTAGAGGTCTCTCACAAGACTCTGATCAGGTGTCTGCCAGAGGTGAGGTTCAAATGGGAAAGGATGGACTCTATAGCTCTAACAGGGGTCATGGGTTTTTTCTTATTGAACCAAATGTTTTCACTAGCCATAGGCTGGAGTCTTTCCTCAGGTTCTTCCTTGTCATTGGGTTTCCCTAAATTATAGCTTGCTTTATCAAAGAGTGCAGCTCGCAAGTGCTATGAGGAATCAGCTACCAAAACAGAAGCTGCCATCTTCTGTAACGTAATCATGGGAATGACACGCACAACTTTTCCTTTATACTGTTGGGTCCAGCCCACACTCCAGTGAGACGATCACTCAAGAGCAGGGATAGATACCATGAGTACCGTGGGTGCTGAGGCTGCTGTTAGATGATAACCAAGTCTTATAATACTAAGACTGATCAGTATTATAAATGAAGACAAAAGGAAGTAGGAAGCCTAACAAACGTGCACTTTTCTATGTGGAGTTATGTGACGATGGACCTTTCTGGGCCTTTTAATTTCTTGATGTCTTGGTGAAGGGAACTTAATCATCAATGTTTTCTTAGTGCCTTCCCACAGTTCTGTGCTGTATGAGCTCAGCAAATGTTGATTGACAAAGATAGAACAGCATACGGACGATAAAGTCTGTTTCTGTCTGGAGTCACTTGGAAACTCAAGTGAGGCTTTTTAAGGTGTGATTTTAGCATCGTGCTTCAACGATTATTCTCAAGACTCATTCCCCAGCATCTGTCCAGTGTAAATCTCAGGGTGCTTTGTATTTGACTTACACGTGTAATACTGAGGACGAGAATTTCTTGTAGCCTGCCAGATTTCTGCATCACTGCAAAATACACAGATGACTGTTTCCTAGTATGGCACCAGCAGGGGTTCTACGTCACATCTTTACATGAGAATATATTCTCTTAAGTTAATTAATTTTAAATTTAGTTAGTGGGTTTGGAGGGATGATCTGGTTAAGTGGCTGTGGGTGAACGTGAGGTCTTCAGTACCCAGGTAAGAAACAGGGTGTTACAGTGTACATCTCTAACCCCACAGATAGGCAGACCCTGCTTATTGAACAGTCAGCCCAGCCCAGGGAATGAGCTCCAGATTCTGTGGGAGGGAGCACTTGTCTCAAAAAATAAGATATAGACGGCTGCAGAGGTGGCTAAGCAATTAAGAGCACTCCCTGCTCCTCTAGAGGACCCAAGTTCCAATCCTCACACTGGACTGTTCCGAGCTGCCTGTAACTGCAGCTCAAGGGGATCAGCTGCCCTCTTCTGGCTTTTTCATGCATGAGTACGCGCCCTCACGCGCGCGTGCACACACACACACAAATACACACATATCCATACATGAATATGAACATACATAAACACCCACACACACACACTCATATTTATTAGTAACTCAACCATCTTAAGCACAAATAATCACAAAGTGATTTTCAACCTCATAAAGAAGATCCAAAATGAATTTTCAAATGTAATTTTATCATTTTTATAAAGAGAGGGTATATATATATATACATATATATATACATACACACACACACACACACACACACACACACACACACATATAGTCATAATCTTGCCTCTTGCCTAGAAAGGACCACTATCAAATATGTCCATGTCTAGATATACATACCATATTGCATATTTAAAGGTATGTATACCAGGTATGGTGGCCTGAACAGTCCCAAATACTCAGGAGTCAAAGTAGGATTATGTGAACCTATGAAGTTGAGCCCAGTCTGAGCTGCACAGCAGGAAACTATCTCGAATATAAAAAATAAGCATGTGAATAGCTTTACCACAAATGAGAGCACAGACTGTTTCATGATATAGGAAACTTTTCTAAAACCAAGACTTCCAGAGCAAGTGAGTCCCAATGACTTCCTGAACTTGAGGCCTCGCCGCAGGGCCTCTAGCAGTGTTAGCTGCAGACTAAGTGCTACACAGAGAAAGAAGCCAGCCCTCGACACCTTGTTAAAGCTGTTGTCCCCAGTGGGATGACCCATGAAACTCGTTAAGACAGGCATCTGATTTGTTTTAATTATTCTCTCACTTCCTGTCCTCCTACAGTGTTTTCTCCTGGGAGGCAGCAGCCCTCATACACGAGCCTGTTCTCCAGTGTGACTGAATTCCAGGCTGTGAATACTGAATCATTATTTTTCTCCTTTTGTTGCTGATGAATCTGTACCTGGCTTAGCATTTCTCTTTCCTTCTTCCCTCACCACAACCAACTGGTTTCAACAATGAGTTAGGGTTTTGTTTTGTTTTTTAATGGTTTTTCAAGTGTTTCTTTGTGTAACAACCCTGTCTGTCCTGGAACTCACTTTGTACACCAGGCTGGCCTCAAACCCACAAAGATCTGTCTGCCTCTGCCTCCGCAGTGCTGAGATTAAAGGTGTGTGCCACATCTCGTGAGTCCTTTCCACTGTGAATGATGGTTTCCTGTGTTAAGTGTTATCCTTTTCCTTGTCTTTCATTCATCTTACTCATTTTGCAAACATTTATCAAGTGCGTACTGGGATACACAGCAGATACACATAACCCACTGACAGTGGTGACATAAAAGAATACTGTCCTCACTTTTCTTTCTTTTCTTAAACAAAGGCAGATCCTTGTTATGCTGAAGAATGTCACATTAGTTGTTGAGAAAAAACGGAAACTAACAAAACTCAACCTTAAGGCTTTCTGAAAGTGTGCACTGAGATAAAAGGGGAATAAAATGTAATAAAATGCAGCAGCAGCACATATACGAAAATTGGAACGATAACAGAGATTTGCATGGCCCCTGTGCAAGGATGACACGCAAATTTGTGAAATGTTCCATATTTCTGTGACCGGGATCGAGGGTAGTGACTGGGATGCAAAGTGAATAGTTATTTTAAAAAAGAGAGAGAGGGGTTGGGGATTTAGCTCAGTGGTAGAGCGCTTGCCTAGCGAGCGCAATGCCCTGGATTTGGTCCCCAGCTCCGGGGGGGGGGAGGGGTGGGGGAGGCCTGATGGTGGTGGCTTGTGCCTTTAATCCCAGCAGAGGTAGGTGGATGGATCTCAGAGTTCGAGGTCAACCTGGTCTCCAGTTCCAAGACAGATGGGGCTCCACAGAGAAATTCTGTCTCAAACAAAAACAAAAACAAAAACGAAAGAAAGGAAACATGCTATTGCTACCCCAAAAGCTGGAGAATGAAACAGAGCATATCTAAACCGGAGAATCTTGACCTGACGACAGGAAGCGACAAACTGTGAGGGGTGTCGTGATAAATGGCCTTGAATATCAACCCAAGTTTGGGGTTTATTCTAGTAAAATGGAGTAGTGGCTATACCTTCAGGCAATTCCTGTTGGGTCTCTACGGGGCAGGTATGGTTACTGGACACTAAAATAATCAAAGGTGTTGGAGAGGGAAATGCTAATTGGTCTTTTCTCAGGACCACCAGTACACAACATCAACCCTTCTGCTGTCCCCTGTCACAAAGAGCCAGACTCAGGGCGGGCCCTGCCGGCTTCCCGGATGTCACGAGACTTCCTCTGCCAGGCGTTTCCGAGCATTTGGTTGCCTGGCAACCGCCGCTGGCTTTGTAGGAGCCCGGTACAGGGACACTGACCAAACCAGTTACAGACCGGACTGGACAGAGCGGTGAGACGCCCCCCGGAAACCCTAGCCAGGAACGTTCGTGCACTCCGACTTTTAATACGGGTTAAGATTCAGGTCCCTGGGCCCTGTCCCTAAACAGCTAGAATCGCAGACACAGTTTGGAAGACTAGTTTGGACCAGAAGGCAAGGCTGGAAAGTTTCTAGAAGCCTGAGGCAGGGTGGAGGGGCTGAGGGAACAGGAACCAGGCTTTGAAAAGTTTTGAGGGCTGAAGACCCATTTAGTGGACGCCACTGATCTCAGCTGCTCCCCAAATGTAGGTAGAAACCAAACTCCAAAACCGTCCATCCTACCCGGCCTGCAAGGAGCCTAGGGGTGAAAGTCAGCAGAGGATCCATCAAGATGGATTCCAGAGCACCCTGAAGCAGCTCTAAGCTTTCCCGCTAGCTTCAGGGAAGATGAATCCTAGCAATTGCATCGAGTAGGAGATATTATGGGAAACGACTTCTTCGCAGAGAAAATCAAGGGCACTCCCACGAGTGTGTTGTTGACTTTATTGTTTTTATAATGTTCTAAAATGTCCACAAGTTACTAAGTGCGGTTTAAGCCCTGGGGGCTTATTTCTCTAAAACAATGAAACTACACTACCAGAAAAGTTAGAGCTCATGCTTTCTTAATGAAAAGAATGGGGTGTTCTGACAAAACAATCTTCATGAACTGCTCCCAAGAAGTTTATTTAATATTTTGTGGTTTTGATTATTGTGAGTCCCTTCCACATTCAAGGCCCTGGTCACTTTCCCTATAGCTTATTGATCACATTCATTGGCCACCTCTTGATTTAAAAACAGTTTAAGCCTGCTCCTTCTTTTCCACACCGTCTGGTGTAGCCCAAGATAATCTAACACTCACTTGTAGCCAAAGCTGCCTTTGAACTTTTCTTCTACCTCCTCAGTTCTGGGATTATAAGTGTGCCACCAGCTCTGCCTCCTTTCTTTTCAAATCTGATTAATTTCCAGAGGCACCAGTTTTTAAACGGAAATCATCTGTGGTGAAAGAATTCAGAATATACCACTCTCAAATATGCTGCTCGGGCAAATCACAGCAGGTGCAAGATCAGTGGCCACCGAGCCCGCCTGCCCGCCCGCCTGCCCTCCCGCCTGCCTGCTTCCCTTGTGAAAAACCCTTTCCTATTCAAGGAGAAAATAAAACCAGTTTTCATTGTTAAAAACAAGTGAAACAAGAAAATAGCAAAGACAAGCCCGGGGCTGGGGAGAGATAGCTCACACAATGACAGAAGTTATTTTGCAATAGGAATGTGCATAAGTTCTAAAACTTACCTATCAAATCACAACCCCATAGAAATAGTGAATAAGATACAGAAACAGCAAACTGCACATAAAAGGAATTCTGAAAGGCTGACAAGGAGATGCTTCACGCTCCAGTGTGTCAAGAGTGGTGCATTAAAACCCAACTTAAAAATATCGGGCTAGAGAAGTTCAGAGTGCTGGCTGCTCTTCCCGAGGTTCTGAGTTCAATTCCGGCAACCACATGTTGGCTCACAACCATCTATAATGTGATCTGGTGCCCCGTTCTGGCCTGCAGGCATATATGCAGTCAGAACACTGTATATATAATAAATTTAAATCTTTTTTTTTTAAACTGCTGATACCAGAGCTTTAGCCATATCTATGGCCACTGCCACCACCGGTAAATGTCAAAGCCTCACTGAAGAACAATTTGGGAGCATACAGTGACATTAAAATGTGCAGGCCAGGAATGTCCACTCCTAGATTAAACCTTGTTGTAAAGGCAACATAGACAAGAAGCATAAAAGCAGCATTATAAAAGCAAAATACAGAAGGACCCAGGGGTCCATCGAGAAAGTAAGCCCCAACAGTACAACACTCTAGAGCTGTGTATGCTAAGCCAGATGGCGTTCCAAAACAAAAGGCTCGCAGAAAAAAGACATGCAAGATTGGGAGGAAAAAAGAACTGTACTTTTTAGGTGTATGGACATGTGTAACAAAAGCATGAGTACATCCATAGCAATGGCCTAACTGAAGCATTGAGAGGAAGGAAAGTAGACCTTTTGGGGGTTTTGTTTGGTTGGTCTGTTTTTTTATTTTGTTTTGTTCTGTTTTGTTTGTTTTTCCCAGCACTGGGATGAATCCAGGGCCTTGTGAATGCTAGACATCACTGAGCCACAACACACACACACACACACACACACACACACACACACACACACACACACAGAGTTCTTTTGTTGTGGTTGTTGTTTTGTTTTGTTTTGTTTTGTTTTTTGAAGCAGAATTTCATGTATTTCAGACTGGCCTGAAATTCCAGTGTAGCTGTGGTTGGCCTTGAGCCCTGGGATTCTCCTGCATGCACCTCACAGACACTAGGTTTATTATCTGTCATGTTAAGCTTAAATCTGTTTTCACTGTTTTATATTTTAAGCTTATATATGGATCTGGCACTAATTTCAAATTTTATTAAAAAGTAATAAAAGTATAAGCAAATTTCAGAAATCTATGCAGTAGAAATACAGGACGCCCTTTTGTTCTGAAGGGTCTGTAGCTTATATTCTGAAGGCTGAAGGGCACCTGTCCCTTCAGATCTGCATCTAATGAGCAATCCTATTGTCTGGTAATGGGTAGAATGCTTATGTATAAGGACACGTTTACCATGAGTAGTATGCTTATGTATAAGGACACGTTTACCATGAGTAGTATGCTTATGTATAAGGACACACTTACCATGTATAAAACTCAGTTTTCTTCTAAGCACTGAACTCATACCCATAGAATACTATGTAAATTAAACTGTTTATCTGGTATAACTCTAGATACAACGAAACAGTAAATAATGCATTCTAACATTGGGCATTTGGTTACCTTTTTAGTTCAGAAATATGAAGCACAATTTGGGAGACAAGGATAGTTGTCAGTTAAATATCTGATTTTTAGGGTGACAGGAAAAACAGGTTAGCGTATGCTTATGATAATGTATAATAATTTACACAAAGTAATTAAAAGCTATATTATATAACTACAAAGTAATCATATTTCATATTTCATAACATGTCCCCTATTTAATAGTCCTGAAGCCTCTGTGGATAAAATGGCAAGAGATTCATAATGACGACTGCAACAAGTATTTTGACCTGTTTCAGACACTGTCCAGAACGTTCACCCACACGGCCAAACTTTTAATATTGCAACACGGTATTGTGCTCTTCAAAGCTCACACTTGAAAACCACACAGTCAAATTACAAAACGATAAGAAACATGGCAGTCCTAAGTAAGTCTGCCAGTTTGTGTCCCTCACACTCCCAGCTGCCCTGGGAGCACAGAGCCTGCAGGCACAGGGAGATGTCCTGCATGCATTCCCACACTGTCCCTTTGAACTAGTAGGACTGTCCTTGTCTTACGTAGTTAAAGACAGGTCTTCACATTGCCTGCCCTCAAACACATGGACTCCAGCAATCCTCCTGCCTCAGTCTCCCAAGAGGCTAGACCACAAGCAGTATCATGAGTATCATGAGTAAAATGAGGGTGAAAGTCCCTCATTTTATTTTTAAGGTTTTTTTTTAAGCATCATAATTCTACATAATAATGTGTTTCCTTATGATATCCTCGTGAAGGCACATAAAGTAATTTGGGCACCCCCCCCTTATTGCCCTCTCTCGGACCCTCCCCCTCCCTTTGCCCCTTTCTCTTCCCAGCTGGTCAATCCCTCTTCTACTTCCACGTCTATTTTGTCCTGGACCAATCTGTGTTTTCCACTTGATTGCAGGGCATGGGTGAGGGTTATTTACAGGAGCACGGGCACCTTAGCAATGCTTACACCACTGGGACAAAAAAGGCTCCCCCAACTCCTGACACCATTAACTCCTATAGATCCTCAGAGAGAGGTGGAACCTCATGAGTCCCTCCCACCTCCCTTCTGCTGTTAACTGCCTACAAATTCTCAGGAACACACACACACACACACACACACACACACACACACACACACAAACACTTCATTTTTATTTATAATTTTTTTTTGCAGGGCTAGTAATCAAATGTAGGTCCCCGTGGATGCACCTTGCCTTAACTTTATTTTAGAAAATACTTCAAGAATGTTTTCTCAGTCAGTGTTGAAGCTAATATTTGGACTGCGAGAACTGCACTGGAAAACACTTCATCAGGCTGCCATTTCCTGGCATGACATACAATATCCAGGCCTGGGCCATCAGAGGTGTCCGTATGATCCTGTGTATAACTCGGGGCTTTCCCAGTTCTGACTGTTGCAGATGCTGTGAGGACTGACACTGGAGAGCCTGGATTAACTCTCTGAGATTTATAATTTCTCTACCTATGAAATAAGAGCATTGGACAATTTTCCTTTTTACTCAAAGAGGATAAACAATCGTTTTAAAAGAGGTTACCTTAGGACATAGGATATAGCTTAACGTAGAGGTAAAGTGATTGCCTAGAATGCAGCGACCCCCTGGATTTTATCACAGCACTAGAAAAAATGAAGGGGGAGGAAAAGGAGGTACCCACAAAAGCAATTCACTATTGCTCTGGGGTAGAAAATATTTACAAGTGAAAGTAAGGTTTGGCGGCTTAAGAATTTAATCCCAGTATGAGAGGCCAGGCAGAAAGATCTCCAATTGGAGACTAGGCTGGGCAATACACAGAAGACGCTCTAAAAAATAAAAATCAAAAGGAGGAGGGAGAGGAGGGGGGCAGGACTGCCACTACTTGGTGTTGTCATAAATAGGTCTCTAATCCCAAGGTTCAAGAAGAAGAGGCAGCAAGTTCCAGGCTAGCCCAGGGCAACACAGTCACATCCTATTTCAAAACACAAACAATAAAAGGCAAATAAGTAATGTACATTTAACTCAGTTTTTGTGTTTTAAATGTTCTGTTGGTTGTTTCTTTGGGTGGTTTGTTTTGTTTTGAGACACGACATGGTCTGCCTTGGCTAACCTTGAACTCGAGATCCACTTGCCTCTGCCTCCCAAGTGCTAAGACTGTGTGCTACCACAGCCAGCCTTTGTTTTAAATGTTTTAATGAAAAGAGTTGGCTGTAAAGATAGAAAGTACCAGAGGGCATAAATGCCAACAGCCTAGCTTACCAAGCAGTTGTACGTGAGAGAGTTGAAGTAACTCAGCCTTTCCTGACCGACTCTGTATCACAATGTTCCCTTGTTCCCTTCAGTTTTAGAAAGTGGACGTGATACCTAAGCCTGCTTCTGGACATGCTGTCAAAGTGGAGCTTTCGCTGAGAGTTTGACTTATGCAGAAACCATGGTTCGACTGACAGTGGATTTAATTGCCAAAAACAGCAATCTTAAACCCAGAAAAGAAGAAACCCTTGTACAATGCCTGAAGAAAATAACACACATAAATTTTTCAGACAGAAATATAGATTCGATTGTAAGAACTTTAAATTATTTTGGTCTTGCACAGTTAGCAATATAACTTTTATTGGTTTAAGAGCATGCCCGGTATAATAATTCTATCTTGATCAAGTTTGTTAACTATGTTTCTACCAGAAGTTTCATATTATGTTCTATTCTAATTTCCTTTGTTTGATGCTTAGAATATTAAGTTTCTGAAAAATATAGCATTGTATTTTATAAGTATCTGTCAAATATATTTTCCCGTTTCCCTAAAATACTCCTGTATTTGCACTGCAAACAGAATTTGGAAAACTATTGCTTTTGTGCCATTCCAGAGCCTTGGAATACTTTCGAAATACCAAAATGTTAAGAAATAAGATAGTTGCTTGCTTATAACCCCAGCACTCTGAGGCTGAGACCAGAGGATTTCACGCTCAAAACCTGTCTGAGCTATACCTTGAGACCTGTCTCAAAAAAAATTTAACAATTCAAATTTTGACACACCCAGGGGCAATACGTGCTCACCTTATCCAAGGTCCTATGTCACCCCAGTCCTTCCTTTCCTCCAATAAAAGTTCAAAGGTGAAGTTTATGCATATAATTTAATTATGTAAATACAATTATTCTGGGCCAATTGTATTAGACAAGATTTTTCTGTGCAGTCCTGGCCTTCCTGGAACTTACTCTGCAGACCAGGTCGAACTCTGCTTCCCAAGGGCTAGAATTAAAGGCCATCATGCCCAACTGAAACCCATAATATTTCTCTCAGTATTTCTGCAAGCACTAGGATTACAGGCAAGCCCCCCTAGACCATTCCCAATGACCCCTTTCCCCAGGAATACAGTTGCACGACCTCATGTTTCTCTTTTGTTGCTCAAAGCACTGTGTGTCATCTTACCACGCATAGACTTTCCCCAAAAGCCCCAGCAGCCCACACTGAAAGCTTTTAATTTTTTGTTTTTTAAAATCTATTATTATTATTATTATTATTATTATCATCTCACTTATTCATTTTACATCCCAATCACTGCTCCCCTGCTTCCCTGCCAGTCAGCCCTCCCATTATCTTTCTCTCAGCTCCCCTCCTCTTCTCCTCTTAGTGGGAGCCCCCCTCCCCCCCACCCCCCAACCCTGGCACATCAAGTGTCTGAGGGGCTAGGTGTTTCCTCTCCCACTGAGGCCAGACAAGGCAGCCCAGCTAGAAGAACATATCCCACAGACAGGCAACAGCTTTTGGGGTAGCCTCAACTCCAATTGTTCAGGACCCACATGAAGACCAAGCTGCACATCTGCTACATATGTGCGGGAGGCCTAGGTCCAGCCTGTGTATGTTTTTTGGTGGATGGTTCAGTCTCTGAGAGCCCCAAGGGTCCAGTTTAGTTGTCTCTGTTGGTCTTCCTGTGGAGTCCTATCCCTGTAGGGGCTGTAATCCTTCCTGTTATTCTTCCATAAGAATTCCCAAGTTCCATCCTCTGTCTGGCTGTCGGTGTTTGCGTCTGCCTGAGTTGGCTGCTAGGTGGAGCCTCTCAGAGGGCAGCCATGCTAGACTCCTGTCAGCCTTGAGGCAGGGTTTTTCTGTGTGGTTCTGGCTGTCCTACTGGAATTAAAGGCATACATCACCACTGCCTGACCTTTATTCATTTGTTTGCTTGTTTTAATTTTTTTAAGAGAAAGAGATGGCTCATCAGTTTAGTGGCTCTTGCAGAGGACCAAGGTTCCATTCCTAGCACCCACAGCCGGCTCACAACCGTCAGTAACTACAGTTTCAGGGGATTTGAAGCCTTCCTCTGGTCTCTGAAGGCAACTGGCACATAGATACATGCACTAGGCAAAACTCTCATACATATAAAATAAATCTAAAAATGTTTTAATGTTTTTTAACCACAGATCAATCATTACTCCTGTACTGTCAAAGTTCTTTGTTAAGAGAAAAGCAAACCAGTTAAAATAGTCTACACTGAAATGCGAGGAACTAGGACACTTAAAATTCCCAAATGTGTGCTTAATGATAGCCTGGGGGTCTGGTAGAACTTCTGTCCTCCTTGAATGTAACCACTCTGGGTTGCTTCATGGGTAAGAAAACATTAGCCTTTTAAAGCACACCATTCATTTTTAAGATTTAAATCTCCTCAAAGACAACCATTTTAATTAGATGCTGAAACCTAGCATAAACTTCATTGGTTTTGGCGTCGTTGTTGTTGTTGTTGTTGTTGTTGTTGTTGTTGTTGTTGTTGTTTTGAGACAAGTCTCTCCATGTAGCCCTGGCTGGCCTTGAACTCACAGAGCTCTGCCTGCATCTGTCACCCAAGTGCTGGAAATGTGCTTGCCTGTCTCGCTACTCAGATAGTTACAATAGTGGGTAATAATGAACCACTGCTTTCACTCTTAGGAAGTCTGCAAAGAAATAAAAGTTTGTTCTACAGTATTCAATAGCGTTATCAGAGTTTTTTTTTTTTTTTTTTCCGGAGCTGGGGACCGAACCCAGGGCCTTGCGCTTTCTAGGCAAGCGCTCTACCACTGAGCTAAATCCCCAACCCTGTGTTATCAGAGTTTTTAAATCTTTTTTCCCCCCTGAGACAGGGTCTCACTTTCTTGCCCTGGCTGGCTTGGAGCTCACCGTGAAGACCAGGCTTGTCTTGAACTTACGGAGATCCACCTGCTTTAGCTTGAGTACTGGAGGTGTGCACCACCACACCCAGCTGTCCATTACTCTTGACTATTGGATGGTTTCTGGCTTTCAGTATTATAAACTGTAACTGTTTGCTTCCAATCCTGCAGAAAGATGAAACCCTGCTTTATGATGATGTTTGGACAAGAATTTGTTCATTGTTTCAGCTTTCAGGAGCGTCTCTAATTGCTTCCTAGGAAAATTACTGAGGAGAATCTTAAGACAAGCGATTTTCCTGGCACAGTTACCGAATTTCAAACCCCCAAATTATTTTGTAATCATTACAGTCTTAGTTTTGACCGTGCTAAGCGCAAGAAATGTTACTTTGTAAGAGCTTTAGTGAGATTTGTAGAAATGCCCAAGGGAAAGACTTTCTTAGACTCCAACTTGTAAGCTTGCAGGGGTAAATAAATAGGACCTGTTCTGTTTTCTTTTCAGGATGACCTCTCTCTTTGTAAAAACCTGAGCGTTTTATATTTGTATGATAATCGCATTAGTCAAGTCACTAACCTGAATTACACCACAAATCTGACCCACTTGTACCTACAGAACAATTGCATTTCCTGCATCGAAAACCTCAGTTCACTAAAGAAATTGGAAAAACTGTAAGTGGTTTTATTTTTTTAATCCTGTTAACTGATTTTTTTAAAAAGATTCTTGTCCATACTTTATGCAGGCAACCATTTCCAGTGTTCGCATACATTCTTGTGAGTGAATGCAGGCATTAACGGGGAGCTAGGGAAACAAACTCCAGGGTTGCCTCACCTCCTGCGGTGTTTGAAACAATCTTTGTGACACACAAGTTTCTGGGGGTTGTCCAACTTCCATCGTACCGGAACTCCGGGATAACCTATGCTCACTAATAAGAACAGCTTTATGTGGGTTCTGGGGATTCAAACTAAGGGTTTCCTGCTTGCCAAGCAAGTGATTCACCCAGTGACTACCTCCCCTGCTCTCCTTGTTATATATTTAGCATCCCTAAAACCTGAGCGGTCTGTGTTGCAGGTATCTGGGAGGCAATTACATTGCAGTCGTCGAAGGCTTGGAAGGATTAGAGGAGCTGAGAGAGCTTCATGTTGAAAGTCAGAGGCTCCCCCTGGGAGAAAAGCTCCTGTTTGACCCAAGGACTCTTCGTTCTCTAGCAGTAAGACTATATTCAAATGCTGGGACCGGAGTGCAGGGTGGAGCAGAAAGTGCCCAGGGTGTACTTCGGAGTGTCCATAATCTACTTCTCTGCCCACTGAAAGCTGCGGGCTGAGGCAGATTCTGTTGAGCAGCCCCTTGGTGTTAGTTTTCAAACCGGGCAGTGCTGCCCACCTCCTTGGGACAGCCAGGATAGAAAGAAGGAAGTGTTCAGGCAATGTGAACTGACGTTCTAACCCAGGCCCATAATGTGGGCATTACTGATTATCATGGCCCATGGTTTTAAATCTGGGAGAAACCTTAAGGAAAAGGGAGTGTACAATTATTTGGCAAGCTTTCATTGATTTGAGTTTTTCTGAAATACACCCTCAGGCATCAGCCTCCCAAACGTTGGGGTCGTACACTCACCAGGTTTGAGGATACATCCGTGTGGCTTCTCAGCCAGTCTTAAGCTGAGATGCATGCAGGATTCGGTGCTAGTCCTAAACCTCATGTGTCTTTGTCACACCATCTTCATTTCTGGAGTGGGAGATTTATAAATGTGATATCACTTGATTTAGAGGACCCAGAAGCGAAAGGAATGATATGGCCCTCAGACAACTGACAAGTGTCCCTTAAGTTAGAAAAGAAGTGCCCGAGTTACTCCGCCATGTACTCCCCATGGACACCACTGTGTTATCACCAGACACATTTCAACCTCAACCTCAATGGCAACAACTAGCCCACCCTGCCGAGGGGACAGCTAGGCCTGTTACCAGTCAGTCCACTAGAGCTTTTGGTTTTCTGGATAAAAAACAAGAAGCAAGGAGCCGCTCTGCAGGCCTGGTCTTTTGCCTTCAGGCAGTCTGCTTTGTTAATCCCTGCTCTAGGGATGGGGAGAGGACTTTGTGCCTGCTAACTCTGCCACTGCTCTAGTGTCCATAGTCTCTTTTTACTTTTTATTTTTGAGACAAACTCACTAATTTGCCCAGGGTTGGCCTTGACTGAGTCTAGCACAGGTAGGCCTTGAATTTATGATCCTTCTGTCTCAGCCTCCCAAGTGATAGAGATTATAAGCTCGCCATGTTGGACAACGGTGAGCTTTGGATATGGGGACGCTTAAAGCTGTAAGTGTTAGCGCCAACCTATGAAGTAGTGGTTCTGTATGTAGCCCTTAGAGCAACTAATGTGGTAGCTTCTGGAAAGGTCTGGGTGTCAGGGTTCCTCAACCCTTGACTGTGGCCAATATTACAGCTAACAACTATAGTGTTACAGTTAACAGCCACAGTGTTACAGCTGACAGTCACAGTGTTACAGCTGACAGCAACAGAGTTACAGCTGACAGCCACAGTGTTACAGCTGACAGCCACAATGTTACAGCTGACAGCCACAGTGTTACAGCTGACAGTCAGGGTTACAGCTGACAGCCACAGTGTTACAGCTGACAGCCACAATGTTACAGCTGAGAGCCACACTGTTACAGCTGACAGTCACAGTGTTACAGCTGACAGCCACAGTGTTACAGCTGACAGTCAGTGTTACAGCTCACAGCCACAGTGTTACAGCTCACAGCCACAGTGTTACAGCTGACAGTCACAGTGTTACAGCTGACAGCCACAGTGTTACAGCTGACAGTCAGGGTTACAGCTGACAGCCACAGTGTTACAGCTGACAGTCAGTGTTACAGCTAACAACCACAGGGTTATAGCTGACAGCCACAGTGTTACAGTTAACAGCCACAGTGTTACAGCTGACAGCCACAGTGTTACAGCTGACAGCCACAGGGTTACAGCTGACAGCCACAGAGTTACAGCTGACAGCAACAGACTTACAGCTGACAGCCAGTGTTACAGCTGACAGCCACAGGGTTACAGCTGACAGCCACAATGTTACAGCTGACAGTCACAGTGTTACAGCTGACAGCCACAGGGTTACAGCTGACAGTCCGTGTTACAGCTGACAGTCACAGTGTTACAGCTGACAGCCACAGTGTTACAGCTGACAGTCACAGTGTTACAGCTGACAGCCACAATGTTACAGCTGACAGTCACAGTGTTACAGCTGACAGCCACAGTGTTACAGCTGACAGCCACAGTGTTACAGCTGACAGCCACAATGTTACAGCTGACAGCCACACTGTTACAGCTGACAGTCACAGTGTTACAGCTGACAGCCACAGTGTTACAGCTGACAGTCAGTGTTACAGCTCACAGCCACAGTGTTACAGCTCACAGCCACAGTGTTACAGCTGACAGTCACAGTGTTACAGCTGACAGCCACAGTGTTACAGCTGACAGTCAGGGTTACAGCTGACAGCCACAGTGTTACAGCTGACAGTCAGTGTTACAGCTAACAACCACAGGGTTATAGCTGACAGCCACAGTGTTACAGTTAACAGCCACAGTGTTACAGCTGACAGCCACAGTGTTACAGCTGACAGCCACAGGGTTACAGCTGACAGCCACAGAGTTACAGCTGACAGCAACAGACTTACAGCTGACAGCCAGTGTTACAGCTGACAGCCACAGGGTTACAGCTGACAGCCACAATGTTACAGCTGACAGTCACAGTGTTACAGCTGACAGCCAGTGTTGCAGCTGACAGCCACAGTGTTACAGCTGACAGTCAGGGTTACAGCTGACAGTCACAGTGTTACAGCTGACAGCCACAGGGTTACAGCTGACAGTCAGTGTTACAGCTGACAGCCACAATGTTACAGCTGACAGTCACAGTGTTACAGCTGACAGCCACAGGGTTACAGCTGACAGTCAGTGTTACAGCTGACAGTCACAGTGTTACAGCTGACAGCCACAGTGTTACAGCTGACAGTCACAGTGTTACAGCTGACAGCCACAATGTTACAGCTGACAGTCACAGTGTTACAGCTGACAGCCACAGTGTTACAGCTGACAGCAACAGAGTTACAGCTGAGAGCCACAGTGTTACAGCTGACAGTCAGGGTTACAGCTGACAGCCACAGTGTTACAGCTGACAGCTAGTGTTGCAGCTGACAGCCACAGTGTTACAGCTGACAGCCACACTGTTACAGCTGACAGTCACAGTGTTACAGCTGACAGCCACAGTGTTACAGCTGACAGTCAGTGCTACAGCTCACAGCCACAGTGTTACAGCTCACAGCCACAGTGTTACAGCTGACAGTCACAGTGTTACAGCTGACAGCCACAGTGTTACAGCTGACAGTCAGGGTTACAGCTGACAGCCACAGTGTTACAGCTGACAGTCAGTGTTACAGCTGACAACCACAGGGTTATAGCTGACAGCCACAGTGTTACAGTTAACAGCCACAGTGTTACAGCTGACAGTCACAGTGTTACAGCTGACAGCCACAGTGTTACAGCTGACAGCCACAGGGTTACAGCTGACAGCCACAGAGTTACAGCTGACAGCAACAGACTTACAGCTGACAGTCAGTGTTACAGCTGACAGTCACAGTGTTACAGCTGACAGCCAGTGTTACAGCTGACAGCCACAGTGTTACAGCTGACAGCCAGTGTTACAGCTGACAGTCACAGTGTTACAGTTGACAGCCACAGGGTTACAGCTGACAGTCAGTGTTACAGCTGACAGCCACAATGTTACAGCTGACAGTCACAGTGTTACAGCTGACAGCCACAGGGTTACAGCTGACAGTCACAGTGTTACAGCTAACAGCCACAATGTTACAGCAGACAGTCACAGTGTTACAGCTGACAGCCACAGTGTTACAGCTGACAGTCAGTGTTACAGCTGACAGTCACAGTGTTACAGCTGACAGCCACAGTGTTACAGCTGACAGTCAGTGTTACAGCTGACAGCCACAATGTTACAGCTGACAGTCACAGTGTTACAGCTGACAGCCACAATGTTACAGCTGACAGTCACAGTGTTACAGCTGACAGCCACAGTGTTACAGCTGACAGTCAGGGTTACAGCTGACAGCCACAGTGTTACAGCTGACAGTCAGTGTTACAGCTGACAACCACAGGGTTATAGCTGACAGCCACAGTGTTACAGTAAACAGCCACAGTGTTACAGCTGACAGTCACAGTGTTACAGCTGACAGCCACAGTGTTATAGCTGACAGCCACAGGGTTACAGCTGACAGCCACAGAGTTACAGCTGACAGCAACAGACTTACAGCTGACAGTCAGTGTTACAGCTGACAGCCACAGGGTTACAGCTGACAGCCACAATGTTACAGCTGACAGTCACAGTGTTACAGCTGACAGCCACAGTGTTACAGCTGGCAGCCAAAGAGTTACAGCTGACAGCCACAGTGTTACAGTTGACAGCCATAGTGTTACAGCTGACAGTCACAGTGTTACAGCTGACAGCCACAGTGTTGCAGCTGACAGCCACAGTGTTACAGCTGACAGCCACAGTGCTGCAGCTGACAGCCACAGTGTTACAGCTGACAGCCACAGTGTTACAGCTGACAGTCACAGGGTTAGGGCTGACAGTCAGTGTTACAGCTGACAGCCACAGGGTTACAGCTGACAGTCACAGTGTTACAGCTGACAGCCACAGTGTTACAGCTGACAGTCAGTGTTACAGCTGACAGCCACAGTGTTACAGCTGACAGTCAGTGTTACAGCTGACAGCCACAGGGTTAGGGCTGACAGCCACATTGTTACAGTTAACAGCCACAGTGTTACAGCTGACAGTCACAGTGTTACAGCTGACAGCCACAGTGTTACAGCTGACAGCCAAAGAGTTACAGCTGACAGCCACAGTGTTACAGCTGACAGTCACAGTGTTACAGCTGACAGCCAGTGTTGCAGCTGACAGCCACAGTGTTACAGCTGACAGCAACAGAGTTACAGCTGACAGCCACAGTGTTACAGCTGACAGCAACAGAGTTACAGCTGGCAGCCACAGTGTTACAGCTGACAGCCACAGTGTTACAGCTGACAGCCAGTGTTGCAGCTTGCAGCCAGAGTGTTACAGCTGACAGCCACAGTGTTACAGCTGACAGCCACAGTGTTACAGCTGACAGCCACAGTGTTACAGCTGACAGCTAGTGTTGCAGCTGACAGCCACAGTGTTACAGTTGACAGCCACAGTGTTACAGCTGACAGCAACAGAGTTACAGCTGACAGCCACAGTGTTACAGCTGACAGCCACAGTGTTACAGTTGAAAGCCACAGTGTTACAGCTGACAGTCACAGTGTTACAGCTGACAGCCACAGTGTTACAGCTGACAGCAACAGAGTTACAGCTGACAGCCACAGTGTTACAGCTGACAGCCACAGAGTTACAGCTGACAGCCACAGTGTTACAGCTGACAGCCAGTGTTGCAGCTGACAGCCACAGTGTTACAGCTGACAGCCAGTGTTACAGCTGACAGTCACAGTGTTACAGCTGACAGCCACAGGGTTACAGCTGACAGTCAGTGTTGCAGCTGACAGACACACTGTTAGAGCTGTCAGTCACAGTGTTACAGCTGACAGCCACAGGGTTACAGCTGACAGTCAGTGTTACAGCTGACAGCCAAAGAGTTACAGCTGACAGTCACAGTGTTACAGCTGACAGCCACAGTGTTACAGCTGACAGCCACAGTGTTACAGCTGACAGCTAGTGTTGCAGCTGACAGCCACAGTGTTACAGCTGACAGCCACACTGTTACAGCTGACAGTCACAGTGTTACAGCTGACAGCCACAGTGTTACAGCTGAGAGTCAGTGCTACAGCTCACAGCCACAGTGTTACAGCTCACAGCCACAGTGTTACAGCTGACAGTCACAGTGTTACAGCTGACAGCCACAATGTTACAGCTGACAGTCACAGTGTTACAGCTGACAGCCACAGTGTTACAGCTGACAGCAACAGAGTTACAGCTGAGAGCCACAGTGTTACAGCTGACAGTCAGGGTTACAGCTGACAGCCACAGTGTTACAGCTGACAGCTAGTGTTGCAGCTGACAGCCACAGTGTTACAGCTGACAGCCACACTGTTACAGCTGACAGTCACAGTGTTACAGCTGACAGCCACAGTGTTACAGCTGACAGTCAGTGCTACAGCTCACAGCCACAGTGTTACAGCTCACAGCCACAGTGTTACAGCTGACAGTCACAGTGTTACAGCTGACAGCCACAGTGTTACAGCTGACAGTCAGGGTTACAGCTGACAGCCACAGTGTTACAGCTGACAGTCAGTGTTACAGCTGACAACCACAGGGTTATAGCTGACAGCCACAGTGTTACAGTTAACAGCCACAGTGTTACAGCTGACAGTCACAGTGTTACAGCTGACAGCCACAGTGTTACAGCTGACAGCCACAGGGTTACAGCTGACAGCCACAGAGTTACAGCTGACAGCAACAGACTTACAGCTGACAGTCAGTGTTACAGCTGACAGTCACAGTGTTACAGCTGACAGCCAGTGTTACAGCTGACAGCCACAGTGTTACAGCTGACAGCCAGTGTTACAGCTGACAGTCACAGTGTTACAGTTGACAGCCACAGGGTTACAGCTGACAGTCAGTGTTACAGCTGACAGCCACAATGTTACAGCTGACAGTCACAGTGTTACAGCTGACAGCCACAGGGTTACAGCTGACAGTCACAGTGTTACAGCTAACAGCCACAATGTTACAGCAGACAGTCACAGTGTTACAGCTGACAGCCACAGTGTTACAGCTGACAGTCAGTGTTACAGCTGACAGTCACAGTGTTACAGCTGACAGCCACAGTGTTACAGCTGACAGTCAGTGTTACAGCTGACAGCCACAATGTTACAGCTGACAGTCACAGTGTTACAGCTGACAGCCACAATGTTACAGCTGACAGTCACAGTGTTACAGCTGACAGCCACAGTGTTACAGCTGACAGTCAGGGTTACAGCTGACAGCCACAGTGTTACAGCTGACAGTCAGTGTTACAGCTGACAACCACAGGGTTATAGCTGACAGCCACAGTGTTACAGTTAACAGCCACAGTGTTACAGCTGACAGTCACAGTGTTACAGCTGACAGCCACAGTGTTATAGCTGACAGCCACAGGGTTACAGCTGACAGCCACAGAGTTACAGCTGACAGCAACAGACTTAAAGCTGACAGTCAGTGTTACAGCTGACAGCCACAGGGTTACAGCTGACAGCCACAATGTTACAGCTGACAGTCACAGTGTTACAGCTGACAGCCACAGTGTTACAGCTGGCAGCCAAAGAGTTACAGCTGACAGCCACAGTGTTACAGTTGACAGCCATAGTGTTACAGCTGACAGTCACAGTGTTACAGCTGACAGCCACAGTGTTGCAGCTGACAGCCACAGTGTTACAGCTGACAGCCACAGTGCTGCAGCTGACAGCCACAGTGTTACAGCTGACAGCCACAGTGTTACAGCTGACAGTCACAGGGTTAGGGCTGACAGTCAGTGTTACAGCTGACAGCCACAGGGTTACAGCTGACAGTCACAGTGTTACAGCTGACAGCCACAGTGTTACAGCTGACAGTCAGTGTTACAGCTGACAGCCACAGTGTTACAGCTGACAGTCAGTGTTACAGCTGACAGCCACAGGGTTATAGCTGACAGCCACATTGTTACAGTTAACAGCCACAGTGTTACAGCTGACAGTCACAGTGTTACAGCTGACAGCCACAGTGTTACAGCTGACAGCCAAAGAGTTACTGCTGACAGCCACAGTGTTACAGCTGACAGTCACAGTGTTACAGCTGACAGCCAGTGTTGCAGCTGACAGCCACAGTGTTACAGCTGACAGCAACAGAGTTACAGCTGACAGCCACAGTGTTACAGCTGACAGCAACAGAGTTACAGCTGGCAGCCACAGTGTTACAGCTGACAGCCACAGTGTTACAGCTGACAGCCAGTGTTGCAGCTTGCAGCCAGAGTGTTACAGCTGACAGCCACAGTGTTACAGCTGACAGCCACAGTGTTACAGCTGACAGCCACAGTGTTACAGCTGACAGCTAGTGTTGCAGCTGACAGCCACAGTGTTACAGCTGACAGCCACAGTGTTACAGTTGACAGCCACAGTGTTACAGCTGACAGCAACAGAGTTACAGCTGACAGCCACAGTGTTACAGCTGACAGCCACAGTGTTACAGTTGACAGCCACAGTGTTACAGCTGACAGTCACAGTGTTACAGCTGACAGCCACAGTGTTACAGCTGACAGCCACAGTGTTACAGTTGACAGCCACAGTGTTACAGCTGACAGCAACAGAGTTACAGCTGACAGCCACAGTGTTACAGCTGACAGCCACAGTGTTACAGTTGAAAGCCACAGTGTTACAGCTGACAGTCACAGTGTTACAGCTGACAGCCACAGTGTTACAGCTGACAACAACAGAGTTACAGCTGACAGCCACAGTGTTACAGCTGACAGCCACAGAGTTACAGCTGACCGCCACAGTGTTACAGCTGACAGCCAGTGTTGCAGCTGACAGCCACAGTGTTACAGCTGACAGCCAGTGTTACAGCTGACAGTCACAGTGTTACAGCTGACAGCCACAGGGTTACAGCTGACAGTCAGTGTTGCAGCTGACAGACACACTGTTAGAGCTGTCAGTCACAATGTTACAGCTGACAGTCACAGGGTTACAGCTAACAGCCACAGTGTTACAGCTGACAGTCAGTGTTACAGCTGACAGTCACAGTGTTACAGCTGACAGCCACAGTGTTACAGCTGACAGTCAGTGTTACAGCTGACAGCCACAATGTTACAGCTGACAGTCACAGTGTTACAGCTGACAGCCACAATGTTACAGCTGACAGTCACAGTGTTACAGCTGACAGCCACAGTGTTACAGCTGACAGTCAGGGTTACAGCTGACAGCCACAGTGTTACAGCTGACAGTCAGTGTTACAGCTGACAGCCACAGTGTTACAGCTGACAGCCAAAGAGTTACAGCTGACAGCCACAGTGTTACAGCTGACAGTCACAGTGTTACAGCTGACAGCCAGTGTTGCAGCTGACAGCCACAGTGTTACAGCTGACAGCAACAGAGTTACAGCTGACAGCCACAGTGTTACAGCTGACAGCAACAGAGTTACAGCTGGCAGCCACAGTGTTACAGCTGACAGCCACAGTGTTACAGCTGACAGCCAGTGTTGCAGCTTGCAGCCAGAGTGTTACAGCTGACAGCCACAGTGTTACAGCTGACAGCCACAGTGTTACAGCTGACAGCCACAGTGTTACAGCTGACAGCTAGTGTTGCAGCTGACAGCCACAGTGTTACAGCTGACAGCCACAGTGTTACAGTTGACAGCCACAGTGTTACAGCTGACAACAACAGAGTTACAGCTGACAGCCACAGTGTTACAGCTGACAGCCACAGTGTTACAGTTGAAAGCCACAGTGTTACAGCTGACAGTCACAGTGTTACAGCTGACAGCCACAGTGTTACAGCTGACAGCAACAGAGTTACAGCTGACAGCCACAGTGTTACAGCTGACAGCCACAGAGTTACAGCTGACAGCCACAGTGTTACAGCTGACAGCCAGTGTTGCAGCTGACAGCCACTGTGTTACAGCTGACAGCCAGTGTTACAGCTGACAGTCACAGTGTTACAGCTGACAGCCACAGGGTTACAGCTGACAGTCAGTGTTGCAGCTGACAGACACACTGTTAGAGCTGTCAGTCACAGTGTTACAGCTGACAGCCACAGGGTTACAGCTGACAGTCAGTGTTACAGCTGACAGCCAAAGAGTTACAGCTGACAGTCACAGTGTTACAGCTGACAGCCACAGTGTTACAGCTGACAGCCACAGTGTTACAGCTGACAGCTAGTGTTGCAGCTGACAGCCACAGTGTTACAGCTGACAGCCACACTGTTACAGCTGACAGTCACAGTGTTACAGCTGACAGCCACAGTGTTACAGCTGAGAGTCAGTGCTACAGCTCACAGCCACAGTGTTACAGCTCACAGCCACAGTGTTACAGCTGACAGTCACAGTGTTACAGCTGACAGCCACAGTGTTACAGCTGACAGTGAGGGTTACAGCTCACAGCCACAGTGTTACAGCTGACAGTCAGTGTTACAGCTAACAACCACAGGGTTATAGCTGACAGCCACAGTGTTACAGTTAACAGCCACAGTGTTACAGCTGACAGCCACAGTGTTACAGCTGACAGCCACAGGGTTACAGCTGACAGCCACAGAGTTACAGCTGACAGCAACAGACTTACAGCTGACAGCCAGTGTTACAGCTGACAGCCACAGGGTTACAGCTGACAGCCACAATGTTACAGCTGACAGTCACAGTGTTACAGCTGACAGCCAGTGTTGCAGCTGACAGCCACAGTGTTACAGCTGACAGTCAGTGTTACAGCTGACAGTCACAGTGTTACAGCTGACAGCCACAGGGTTACAGCTGACAGTCAGTGTTACAGCTGACAGCCACAATGTTACAGCTGACAGTCACAGTGTTACAGCTGACAGCCACAGGGTTACAGCTGACAGCCACAATGTTACAGCTGACAGTCACAGTGTTACAGCTGACAGCCACAGTGTTACAGCTGGCAGCCAAAGAGTTACAGCTGACAGCCACAGTGTTACAGTTGACAGCCATAGTGTTACAGCTGACAGTCACAGTGTTACAGCTGACAGCCACAGTGTTGCAGCTGACAGCCACAGTGTTACAGCTGACAGCCACAGTGCTATAGCTGACAGCCACAGGGTTACAGCTGACAGCCACAGTGTTACAGCTGACAGTCACAGGGTTACAGCTGACAGTCAGTATTACAGCTGACAGCCACAGGGTTACAGCTGACAGTCACAGTGTTACAGCTGACAGCCACAGTGTTACAGCTGACAGTCAGTGTTACAGCTGACAGCCACAGTGTTACAGCTGACAGCCACAGTGTTACAGTTGACAGCCATAGTGTTACAGCTGACAGTCACAGTGTTACAGCTGACAGCCACAGTGTTGCAGCTGACAGCCACAGTGTTACAGCTAACAGCCACAGTGCTGCAGCTGACAGCCACAGTGTTACAGCTGACAGCCACAGTGTTACAGCTGACAGTCACAGGGTTACAGCTGACAGTCAGTGTTACAGCTGACAGCCACAGGGTTACAGCTGACAGTCACAGTGTTACAGCTGACAGCCACAGTGTTACAGCTGACAGTCAGTGTTACAGCTGACAGCCACAGTGTTACAGCTGACAGTCAGTGTTACAGCTGACAGCCACAGGGTTATAGCTGACAGCCACATTGTTACAGTTAACAGCCACAGTGTTACAGCTGACAGTCACAGTGTTACAGCTGACAGCCACAGTGTTACAGCTGACAGCCAAAGAGTTACAGCTGACAGCCACAGTGTTACAGCTGACAGTCACAGTGTTACAGCTGACAGCCAGTGTTGCAGCTGACAGCCACAGTGTTACAGCTGACAGCAACAGAGTTACAGCTGACAGCCACAGTGTTACAGCTGACAGCAACAGAGTTACAGCTGGCAGCCACAGTGTTACAGCTGACAGCCACAGTGTTACAGCTGACAGCCAGTGTTGCAGCTTGCAGCCAGAGTGTTACAGCTGACAGCCACAGTGTTACAGCTGACAGCCACAGTGTTACAGCTGACAGCCACAGTGTTACAGCTGACAGCTAGTGTTGCAGCTGACAGCCACAGTGTTACAGCTGACAGCCACAGTGTTACAGTTGACAGCCACAGTGTTACAGCTGACAGCAACAGAGTTACAGCTGACAGCCACAGTGTTACAGCTGACAGCCACAGTGTTACAGCTGACAGCCAGTGTTGCAGCTTTCAGCCAGAGTGTTACAGCTGACAGCCACAGTGTTACAGTTGACAGCCACAGTGTTACAGCTGACAGTCACAGTGTTACAGCTGACAGCCACAGTGTTACAGCTGACAGCAACAGAGTTACAGCTGACAGCCACAGTGTTACAGCTGACAGCCACAGAGTTACAGCTGACAGCCACAGTGTTACAGCTGACAGCCAGTGTTGCAGCTGACAGCCACAGTGTTACAGCTGACAGCCAGTGTTACAGCTGACAGTCACAGTGTTACAGCTGACAGCCACAGGGTTACAGCTGACAGTCAGTGTTGCAGCTGACAGACACACTGTTAGAGCTGTCAGTCACAGTGTTACAGCTGACAGCCACAGGGTTACAGCTGACAGTCAGTGTTACAGCTGACAGCCAAAGAGTTACAGCTGACAGTCACAGTGTTACAGCTGACAGCCACAGTGTTACAGCTGACAGCCACAGTGTTACAGCTGACAGCCAGTGTTGCAGCTTGCAGCCAGAGTGTTACAGCTGACAGCCACAGTGTTACAGCTGACAGCCACAGTGTTACAGTTGACAGCCACAGTGTTACAGCTGACAGCAACAGAGTTACAGCTGACAGCCACAGTGTTACAGCTGACAGCCACAGTGTTACAGCTGACAGCCAGTGTTGCAGCTTGCAGCCAGAGTGTTACAGCTGACAGCCACAGTGTTACAGTTGACAGCCACAGTTTTACAGCTGACAGTCACAGTGTTACAGCTGACAGCCACAGTGTTACAGCTGACAGCAACAGAGTTACAGCTGACAGCCACAGTGTTACAGCTGACAGCCACAGAGTTACAGCTGACAGCCACAGTGTTACAGCTGACAGCCAGTGTTGCAGCTGACAGCCACAGTGTTACAGCTGACAGCCAGTGTTACAGCTGACAGTCGCAGTGTTACAGCTGACAGCCACAGGGTTACAGCTGACAGTCAGTGTTGCAACTGACAGCCACACTGTTAGAGCTGTCAGCCACAGGGTTACAGCTGACAGCCACAGGGTTACAGCTGACAGTCAGTGTTACAGCTGACAGCCAAAGAGTTACAGCTGACAGTCACAGTGTTACAGCTGACAGCCACAGTTTTACAGCTGACAGTCAGTGTTACAGCTGACAGTCACAGGGTTACAGCTGACAGCCACAGTGTTACAGCTGACAGTCACAGTGTTACAGCTAACAGCCAGTGTTACAGCTGACAGTCACAGTGTTACAGCTGACAGTCACAGGGTTACAGCTGACAGCCACAGGGTTACAGCTGACAGTCAGTGTTGCAGCTGACAGTCACAGTGCTACAGCTTAGGTCTGGATGTCTGAGATTTTTGTCCCTAAAGGCTTGGCAGTTCTGGAGAACTCTTCCAGTGCTCAAGTCTCGCAGTCTCTTCTTTGTACCTCTGTACTGTGTCCTTCATCTTCTGCTTCCCATCCCCTCTCTCTGTCTGCCACACTCCCCAACCTCTTTGTCCCTGCACTGGGCACTCTCAAAGTTCCCCACTGCCTCTGCAGGTGTCAGCATGACCATAGCAGCTGCCTTGCCACCTTCACAGCTCCCCCTCCTGACTGCTCCACAATTCATGTGCTTGCTGCTGGGCTTCCTTCTTCCATTTACTACCAATGGGCCAGAAGAGGGAACCTAGTGTGACTTTAGCAGAGAAGGAACATAGGAGGGCATCTCACTGCTGGCTCAGTAAGTGAGCCAATTTAAGTAACCACCAGGGGATGCTAGACCAATCACAGCACACCTGGAATGCAAATGAAGGTCTTCCATTGCCTAGAAACAGAGTCCTGGATTTGTCCACTGCTTTACCTGTTTGTCATCAATGTCAGTGGTCCTCTGCTGGGCCACGTGGAAAAAGTACTTCCTCTCTTGCCCATGTGGAAATGTTGCAGGTCTACAGTTCACAGAGGTTTATTACAGCAAAATATCTGGTATAAACTATTTGAAACAGGGAGAGTGTAACAATTAGCAGGCATCATTGTGTAGTTCTCTCAAGGACTCCATGAGTGCTGAAAGTAGTTGATTCTGGCTATGTGGTTGGTAGGCACTCACTCCTTTTGCTATAAAGGTAGTCAGGCAACAAGTCTAAGAAAAGTCCAACCGCTGCCAGTTAGTCAAATTGCACCATGCCCCTCGCCCCCCCCCCAATGTTTTCTGCTTATTTACAAGAAAATGACCATCAGAAGGAATGCTTATAGTGAGAGGTGTAAAATAATGTTAACACTAATCCTGGCACTTTTCAGTAGCACTTAGCATGCGCCAGTGAGAGGTACATCGTCATTCTTTGTCTTTGTTTTATCACAGAACATTGCTGAAAACATTTTGCTAGTTTAGTTTTTGTACAGATTCAAGCAGATTCTGAAATCCAAATACTAAAGCATCATTTTTCAATTATCTCAAACCTTAAGAAGTATTAGTGGCAGGGTCTGAAAAGGGCACTAGATGGGTAACTGTTGTTGTAAAAATATAAAAATAAAAATGCTGTCTTTTATCCCCACTAGGTCTACCCTGCAGTGCCCCAAGATATCTGCTAGATATCTTAATTCTCAGTCAGCAAATCGTCTCACCCACTGTACTCCATCCCATATCCTACTGCCAAAGTTCTCTCTCTGAGCCTGGCAGCAATCTCTCTACCTATCTAGTTCCCAAGGCAGGTTTCTATGCCAGAAACACACATCCCAATTCCGAGGTGGCACACTTTCCTACACTCAAACCGTCACATAAAAGAATATACAACACAATAATTTTTAACCCAATTGATAAGATATAATTGCCCACCTAAACATACAAAGCCCAGTACACATCCATCCCTTAAGAACATTAATAACAACCTGTAAATACACAGAGTGGAATCTTTTTTTTATTATTATTAACTTGAGTATTTCTTATTTACATTTCGAGTGTTATTCCCTTTCCCGGTTTCCGGGCAAACATCCCCCTAATCCCTCCCCCTCCCTTTCTTTATGGGTGTTCCCCTCCCCACCTCCCCCCATTGCTGCCCTCCCCCCAACAATCACGTTCACTGGGGGTTCAGTCTTAGCAGGACCAAGGGCTTCCCCTTCCACTGGTGCTCTTACTAGGATATTCATTGCTACCTATGAGGTCAGAGTCCAGGGTCAGTCCATGTATAGTCTTTAGGTAGTGGCTTAGTCCCTGGAAGCTCTGGTTGCTTGGCATTGTTGTTAATAAGGGGTCTCGAGCTCCTTAAGCTCTTCGAGTTCTTTCTCTGATTCCTTCAACGGGGGTCCCGTTCTCAGTTCAGTGGTTTGCTGCTGGCATTCGCCTCTGTATTTGCTGTATTCTGGCTGTGTCTCTCAGGAGCAATCTACATCCGGCTCCTGTCGGCCTGCACTTCTTTGCTTCATCCATCTTGTCTAATTGGATGGCTGTATATGTATGTGCCACATGTGGGGCAGGCTCTGAATGGGTGTTCCTTTTGTGTCTGTTTTAATCTTTGCCTCTCTATTCCCTGCCAAGGGTATTCTTGTTCCCCCTTTAAAGAAGGAGTGAAGCATTCACATTTTGATCATCCGTCTTGAGTTTCATTTGTTCTAGGCATCTAGGGTAATTCAAGCATTTGGGCTAATAGCCACTTATCAATGAGTGCATACCATGTGTGTTTTTCTGTGATTTGGGTTACCTCACTCAGGATGATATTTTCCAGTTCCAACCATTTGCCTACGAATTTCATAAAGTCATTGTTTTTGATAGCTGAGTAATATTCCATTGTGTAGATGTCCCACATTTTCTGTATCCATTCCTCTGTTGAAGGGCATCTGGGTTCTTTCCAGCTTCTGGCTATTATAAATAAGGCTGCTATGAACATAGTGGAGCACGTGTCTTTTTTTATATGTTGGGGCATCTTTTGGGTATATGCCCAAGAGAGGTATAGCTGGATCCTCAGGCAGTTCAATGTCCAATTTTCTGAGGAACCTCCAGACTGATTTCCAGAGTGGTTGTACCAGTCTGCAATCCCATCAACAATGGAGGAGTGTTCCTCTTTCTCCGCATCCTCGCCAGCATCTGCTGTCACCTGAGTTTTTGATTTTAGCCATTCTCACTGGTGTGAGGTGAAATCTCAGGGTTGTTTTGATTTGCATTTCCCTTATGACTAAAGATTTTGAACATTTCTTTAGGTGTTTCTCAGCCATTCGGCATTCCTCAGCTGTGAATTCTTTGTTTAGCTCTGAACCCCATTTTTTAATAGGGTTATTTGTCTCCCTGCGGTCTAACTTCTTGAGTTCTTTGTATATATTGGATATAAGGCCTCTATCTGTTGTAGGATTGGTAAAGATCTTTTCCCAATCTGTTGGTTGCCGTTTTGTCCTAACCACAGTGTCTTTTGCCTTACAGAAGCTTTGCAGTTTTATGAGATCCCATTTGTCGATTCTTGATCTTAGAGCATAAGCCATTGGTGTTTTGTTCAGGAAATTTTTTCCAGTGCCCATGTGTTCCAGATGCTTCCCTAGTTTTTCTTCTGTTAGTCTGAGTGTAACAGAGTGGAATCTTAACGTCAGCTTCCATTTTCTCTCCACCGTTACTACCTTCTCTGTCTCTCTCCTGTCTCTCCTCCCTTCCGTTCCAGTCTCCTCCTCCTCCTTCAAACTTCTCTCCCGCCCATCCTTCCTTCTCCTCCAGTGACAGGCCTCCTTCTATCCTGTACCTGCCCCTCACCTGTACTTTACAAATTCAATGGGGAGAAGGTTCTGGTGAAGTCACCAGATTCCGGAGTACATGACTAGGCAGCTGTCCTTGGGGCAGTGGAATTAGCATCAAAATACAGATAACTCCAGGGAAAACCACAACAGGTGACTACAAGTAAATCCATTATATTGTGCACAGAAATATCATAATGAGATTATTACTCAAATAATAGACACTAATCATAACTCTAAATGTCAGGACGTTTTTTTCAAGGTTGGCTCTGCATGACTGTCTTGGTGGATAGATTTGACTGATTCCCAAGCCTCAGTTGTTAGGATTCCTCATTTAGTATTACCACATAGTATATTTATGTTCTCATTTTAATAGCTAACACTGAAATTATTATTTCAAGTGCCTTTTGAACAAATGAATTATCAAGAGAAAACTAAAGAGGGAAAGATAAAAAAAACAGCCAGGGATTCTTTCGTGTCAAGTCATGTGACTTCTTCACTGCGATAGCACAGAACGGTCGTGTGCTTAAACTGCGGCAAGCATTTTTGTCCACAAGGAGCAGTCATTTTTACTGCTTGCATTCTTTTCTTTTTAATTTGTAGATTCATATTGTATTCATAGGGTTTGTGGAGGGAACAAGAGGCAAAAGTCCACTCTATCACACACTGAAGTTCTAAACATGACATGCGAAAAAAGACAGTGGAACAGTATCTCATGGCTGTTGTTTCCTGCCTAAGGGAGACCTGGGCTGACGCTTTGGAGCTTTGAAAGACCCAAGACCTAATTCCTGCATATAGCATTTAGATGACTAATGTTAATTTAGTTGTTTTTCTTCCAGAAATCCCTCTCTACTTTGAATATCAGCAACAATAACATTGATGACATAAAAGATTTAGAGATGCTGGAGAATCTTAATCACCTGATTGCAGTTGACAACCAGCTGATGCACGTGAAGGTAACATGAAGTCGAAATATTTACATGGAATTGTGGCTTTACAATATAGTTTGACATATTGATAAAATGTGTCACCAAAAAATAACTATTCTGTATTTATTCTAGAACTAGCTTCTGAATCTATATGTCTTAAATATAACCATTGTATCTTCTTACCCCATTTCTCCTCCATACCCAAGGTCTCCCTATGTCACCAACCAAATGGAAGCTTTGTGCTTTTTCATATCTACATTATTTGTTCATCAAACTTTTTCTTCTAGGGACAAAGTTCCTTCCTGTCTAACTATTCTCCCAATGAATGAGTTTCTAGGAACCATTCTTCACTGTCCCCTGATGCTATGTGGAGAAGCACAGAGAAGACGCCCCATTCTAATCTGTACTAGTCAAGTGCATGCCCTATTTTTTTTTCTTTTCTATTTTTCGGAGCTGGGGACCGAACCCAGGGCCTTGCGCTTGCTAGGCAAGCGCTCTACCACTGAGCTAAATCCCCAACCCCCAAGTGCATGCCCTATTATATTATACCACACCACGTCGTTACATTTAATCAGCTCTGTGTTGGGCACTCCTATAGGAAGGAAGGATTCAGTTCCAGGCCTCAAGAGTGAACAAGCAGGGTTGGGGATTTAGCTCAGTGGTAGAGCGCTTGCCTAGCAAGTGCAAGGCCCTGGGTTCAGTCCTCAGCTCCGGGGGAAAAAAAAAAAAAGAGTGAACAAGCTAAGCATAGTGGCACACACCCGTAAGCCCGGCACTTGGAAAACAAAGGTAATAGGATTGCTGAAAGTTCAAAGCCAGCCTGATGTATATAGAAAGATTGCTTCAGAGAGAGAGAGAAAGAGAGAGAGAGAGAGAGAGAGAGAGAGAGAGAGAGAGAGAGAGAGAGAGGAGAGAGAGAATATAAATCCCAGGGCTAGCCTTTATTTCTGACACATTGCTAGTTCCACACAGAAGTAACACAACACAGGATTAGAAAAAAAGGCACCAGAGCCAGATGACAAGGTCCTCACAGGACATAATCATGACTTCATGGGAAGAATTGTAGGTTTAAAAAGGATTTCTCTGCCTGTTGTATGAAAAATGAGTTTCAGTAAAAAGGCAAAGACATGAGTCGGGAAGCAAGACAGACCAGAAGTAAGATGGTGTGCCTGAAAAAAGGAGACGGTGGTTGCTTGGAGATGAGGAGGAGTGGGTTTACTGGGTATAACTTTAGATGGAACCTGTAGAATGTTCAGGTGCAGGAATAAAATGGTCAGCACTCTCTCCTAGCTAAGACTAAAGGCATGTCGAGACTTATTCCAACATTATAGCAGAATTTCCCCCAAATCCAGAGAAATAATTCCATTTCCAAAAAGACAGGGCAAGAAACATGACTCCTCAGTACTGTAGTAGTTAAAATGTCAAAAGTACAGAACAAAGTAAACTATTGAATCTGCTAAAGAAATGCCAGTTGCTTAAAAACGTGAACCTGTGAGAAAAACGTGCAAAGAACACATGGACTCAGTCTATCGGAGTCTGACTGTAGTGCCGAGATACATCTGAGCATGCTTCGTGATTTAAATATTCCTCTGAAGGCTTCGTCAAAGGACAGAGCCCAGAAGTTACTATCTGAATAGTAACTTCTTTCTTTGTATGTATTTGGAATCCAAGCTCTCTAAGTTTCGTATTCTTTTCACCTTCCCCTGCTGGTGTAAAGCTTATGCCTTGGGGACGAAATCTCTAATACCATGCATAAGGTCAGTGACTTCCATCGAAAGGTTGTCAGCAACAGCGGCTTTGTGCCGTGGGGAAAAGTCGGCCATTGTTAGTGCGGCTGGCACTGCAATAATGACCTGAGGTGTTCAGCACTTAGAGAGCAGCTGCCCCTGCATGGACACCAGTAGGTTCCACAAATGAGTCCACAGAGAACACACGAGTACACTGAACGTACTTATTACGCAGGAAAGCACAACCTTAAAATGATAGCTGCCGCTGATAACTGGCAGGAGCTTGAAAAAGACAAATTCGGGATTTAAATTCAAATATATAGTTACAAATGGCTCTATAGTCACTCATCTTAATAAATAATCGTAATTATTCTGGATTACCCAGTGCAATGAGAAATCCTGTTAGTCTTGTCTGTGGATTTTAAAAATAGATTTATTTATTTATTTAATGTTCCTGGGTGTTTCACTTGTATATATGTCTATTTGAGGCTGTCAGGTCCCCTACATCTGCATTTACAGAGCTACCATGTTGATGCTGGGAATTGAACCTGTGTCCTCTGAAAGAACAGCCTCTTAACTGGGGCACCATCCCCCCAGCCTTAGCCACGGATTTTTATGTGGTAGAAACAATAGTATTTACAGTATATTTTTGGCATGGAAAATAATTTTTCTTAAAAAATTTACAAAATGATTTCTTTGAATGATCGTTATGAAGTCTTCCAACCAAGATTGCAACTTGAGCTGTGAAAACTACTGAAGGCTACTGAAATCCTTGAGCATGGGGGTGAAGGGGAGAAAACAAGAGTTGAATCTCTAGGGAAGTGAGCACATTAGAGCCAAGGCACAGCCTTCAGAGTTTAGGGCGTGGTCAAGCAGGGGCTTCGTCCTTCCCTTTACTCTCCAGACCTACAGCTGTCGGGAGCCTCTACCGTGTTACTCTCTGCCGCTCCCAGCTCTGCGAAGCTTATCCAGACCAGAGACTTATAAAGGGGTGGTTGAGAGGCGGAAGAGGAAGCACAGGAAAGAAACCAGCTTTCCTCTCTTCCCAGGTCCACAGCTTCTTGAGTAGGGAACTTCTGCAAAAACAGCTCCACTGCACCTCTTAGTTTGAATTCCTATCCTGTCTCTTGACGTCAGATCCTCCAGCCTGTTATCCTTCATCTCCCGTCCATTCAGTGACAGTCTTCTGTTCATACCTGCTCTGTGGCAGTGCTAACCAGGCAAAGGTAGAGACCACAGTGAGCATGAAACAGACAATCACTGGCCAGGGCGGGGCGGGGGCTCTTAGTGAAAAGGGGAGGGAAATACCAGGGGGAAGTAAAGCAAACCATTCACAAGGACCACAAGGGTGGTGGTGAAGACTTGCATCAGTTGGTAAGGGCACCAGACTTCCTGCAGAAGACACAGCTGAAGTGAGCTCCCAGAGACAGGCAAGGACAAGGCTCCCTAAGGCAAACATGCATTTCACACAGAATGAATGGAAACTGAGCGAGGGAAGGCAGACAGGCCATAGAGAAGCTGTAGACAGACCAGCTGCCTGGACTCTGATAGAGTGCTGTGTTTATTCTGAGAGCACCAGGAGCCATTGAGGGTGTAATGTAATACAATGGCAGCATTTTGGAAAGGGTCCTGTGTAAGTAGGGTGTAAGGATCAGTTTGGAAGAGTCCAGTTTAAGAACTGAGTGGTAGAAGCCGTAAGAGTGAGGGAGGAAAGGAGGTGAACAAACCATAGAACCAACATTTGGAGAACAAACCAAGCATGACTTGGTTCTGGGTTGGATATAGGGAGCACGGAGCAGAGGAAAGCAGGGTATGGACAGCTTCAGAAACAGATTTGGGAAACAAGAAAATCATGAGTTCTGGTCAAGTTGGAGTGTCTTTAAAATATTCCAGAAAAAACACAAAACTAACAGTTGGGTGGGTGTGTGAGGCTACCTACAGTGCAGAGGTCAGAATGTAGGACTGACTGGCTCTTCAGCATACTGGTGGGCAATGAAGATAGCATCGTGGAGGCAAATATGGAAGGAGGTATTGTTTTCTGTGCCAAATTTAAGTATAGTGGACACCATGGTGGGGCCCTCGTCTGTGAGCCAGGGTATGGAAAGAAACAGTGTTTCTTAAGAAACGGATGTCAAGTATAGAAGGAAGGACTTTCTGATGGATCCTGATGGTTTAGCATCGTCCGCTGTGTCTGTGGGCATGGTCAGGCTCTGGAAGACACTGGTGCTCTGTGAGGAGGGCTGTCACCACACACACTTTCCAGGCTATCTCAGTTCAGTGAGTTCTTCTCATGGGTGAACCCAGGTAACAGTTCACCATGTACACCGTTGTCTTCTATGAGAAGTGCTCTTGTCTCTCAGAAACAACTGTTACAAAATAGTGCAGTCATATATTTGAGATGTCTGAGGTCAGAGCTCGGTTACTTATAGAGCTACAGATTCCTAGAATGCAGAATCATTAAGGGATAAGGGAGCAGTCCACAGACTTTAATGCCCCAAAGACTGAGGCTTACAAATTCCATGACCTAACATTTGGTTCAGGGCCTTTTCAGCCTATTGGAAGTGACCAAAGGCTAAGGAAACAAAAGAATTGTTCTACACCCTCATAGCTTCACATGGCGTCAGAGAACTTACAGTAGCAGCAACAGCAGCAGCAGCGTAACAACCTCTTCCCCAGACCTGAGATGCTGAGAACCTGCATTTAAACAGGGTCCTTCATGATTCATTTCTAAAATTTAAAACTACATTTTATTATTTAATGTGTGTGTGTGTGTGTGTGTGTGTGTGTGCGTGTGCGTGCACACATTATGCAGTGGAGAACTCAGCAGGTCTGGTGATGATGGATAAAGGAAAGATGGCAGCCAGAGAAGGAAGCCTGGAAATGAGGATGTAAGAGAGGACACCATGGGAGATGGCTAGTCTCCAAAATGCTGACTAGTAAGGAAAGGAGATGTGAGATCCCAGGCAGAATACTGAGAAACCTTTAGCCAAAGATGACCTACTGTCCTGCTTCTCCAATAAGGTAGGCCCCAAGGTCAGGTACTGAGGAGGAGAGAGAAGTTTTAAGCTAAATGGTGGTGGTGGTGATGGTGGTGGTGGTGATGGTGGTGGTGGTGATGGTGGTGGTGGTGATGGTGGTGGTGGTGATGGTGGTGGTGGTGGTGGTGGTGGTGGTGGTGATGACAACTTTAACTCATGGAGCTCTACTTTAAATGACATCTCACAACTGTTTTGGTTTTGCATTTCTTTCCTGTAGCCTCCTTAGACAGGCGTGTATCAATATATAAAAACACCAAATAGTTTATGATTTAAGGTCAACTTAAATTTATAAAAGTTTTTTGTGGGTTCATGTTGAGTCACGAGCTTCACTAGACGAACATTATTCAAGTTCCTATAGCCATACAAAGTCAAATGCATGTGCAAAAAATAAAACTTGAAAGAACAACAACAAAAACCCCTTAATCATTGCCTACAGTTTTTGTGTCTGCAAAGTTTGCCAAATCAATAAAATGACCTGAGTTCATCTCACAGTCAGATTCATTAGTGATTTACTTCATTGGTTTTCTGGTGACCATTTATCATGAGGTACAGAATCTTCGGAATGAATGGGAAAAGTAAAAAACGTGACATGCTTGCCTCTTATATAAACTAAATATTTGATTTATAATACACAAATGAACAAACCGCGATAGCCTGTCATGTTGTCTTAGTTTCTAATTTATTCAACCACTGCTCAATATTGATCCTGGCAAGCCGCAAGGCCCAAAGATAAATTTATTCACCCCACACTTTAGTCAGGAACAAGCCAAAAATTATAGATTTCTCCCAGGCAGATGATGACAGGCAGTCAGAGGGATGACAAATGACTGTCTTTAGAGTTAGTAAGGACAGTTGGGCCAGACATTTCCGATAAAGATTGGAGCGTGCTGGTCAAATACAGGTTCATCCCAGTCATCATTAGAGCAGAGGCTGCCTGTCGCACTGTCCAGGCAGGAGCGGGGTACCGGCCTGCGGGGAAAGGCAATTGGCCGCTCAGGATTTAGCAGCACGCCTCTAAGCGATAGCATGACATGGTCATTTATCAAACAGAGACTGTCCAGAAAAGTGTCTGGTTCTTGAGGAATTTATCGAAGGGCAGGAGAGTGAAAGGATTTTATTAAGGACAGGAAGGCAATGAACAACCAGAGCGTATCCAAAGGGAAATCGTATTTCAGAACGGGATTAGTTTAGCCGTAAGTAAACATACACTGGGGGGAGTGTGTCCAGGGCCATTTATCAAGTGAGGAATAATTAACAAAACTCAATCAGTGTAAAGTTCTCTTGTTGTTATGGCCATCATATTCAACAGTATGAAACATACAGCACAGTCCCTTAGACTCAGGGAATACAGAGCTCTTGCATAAAGGAACCATGGCTGTGTTAAATGTGGAACAAAGGTTTCAGAAAGAGCAAAATCTAAGGTCCAAGACTGAGAGCTGAGGTTATAGTTTTGAAGACGACTTTCTTACATGAAGGTAACTACTTGTTGGTCAATGGGTCAGAACCTTCTTCTTTAAATTGTGCTGTGTTAATCAAAATGAAGAGAAAGGGATTTAACTGAAGACCAGCAGGGCAGGCAAAGACCTATGGACTTGGCCGTTTTGTTCCCTGAACTTTATTTGTGTGATAATTCATTCTCTGCAATCACTTATAAATAAAGACAGGGAGCCAGGTGCCGGAGGCACACACTAATGCAGCACTCAGGAGGCAAGGCAAGTGGATCTCTGAGTTCAAGTACAGACTCATCTAAAACGCAAGAGTTCCAGAACAGCCGGGACTACACAGAGAGACCCTATGTTAAAAACAACAATAGCAACAACAACAACAACAACAACAGTCATGTACACAGTAATCAAAATCCCCTGAACTCATTTGCTCCCTCAGAGTCAAGCACAGACTAAACTCTAGAGGGTACATATACCTACAGAAAGTCACTATTTTGAAACGATATCTACATTTTTTTTTTTTTTGGCTGGTTTTTTGAGACAGGGTTTCTTTGTGTAGCTCTGGCTGTCCTGGAACTTGTTTGTAGACCAGGCTGGCCTCAAATTCACAGATTTGCCTGCTTCTACCTCCCAAATACTAGGATTAAAGGTGTGTGCCACCAGCACCTGGTTCATAACTGTGTGTTTGTCATGCTATTTTTTCTAACAAGATGTAGACATAACAAAAGTACAGTGCATTACTTTTTTGTTTGTTTTGGGTTTTGGTTTTGTATTTCAAGACAGGGTTTCTCTGTGTAGCCCTGGCTGTCCTGAAACTCATTCTGTAGACCAGGCTAACCTCGAACTCACAGAGATCCACCTGTCTCTGCTTCTTGAGTGCTGGGATTTTGACTGCTGATGTATTTTATCTACATGAGTACAATAAAGGCATTCACTGCTGCCACCCAGCCCTTTATTTCATTTTTTAAAAGATTTGTTTTTACTTTATGTATGTGAGTACACTGTCACTGTCTTCAGGCACACCAGAAGAGGGCATCAGATCCCATTACAGATGGTTGTGAGCCACCATGAGGTTGCTGAGAATTGAACTCAGGACCTCTGGAAGAGCAGCCAGTGCTCTTAACCACTGAGCCATCTCTCCAGCCCCCTTTATTTCATTTTTAAAAACTGACTCTGGACATAGATAAGAAACACTCCAAATATATATTCTTTCCATGAAATAGTAGTTAAAGGAACATTTATTTTTGAAGAGGAGGAGGAGAAAGCAAGATAAGGAATGGAAGGAAGATAAAGAATTGGGGTGTGGTGGGGGCTGACACAGGCTGAGAAAAGAAATGCAATAGGAAGAAAGGAGATAAGGCAGGTAGACCAGAAGGATGCTTCCAAGGTGCCTTTTATGGGCCTTCCTCACCACCACGGTTCCTGTGCGGACCATGAATCACTCTTTCTGGTAAGCTATAAAAGCATGCAAATAGTTTTCAAGAAATGTAAAACACAGCTGAATGAGGTGGTGCACACTTTTAATCCCAGTACTCTGTAGGCAGAGGCAGGTGGATCTCTGTGGGTTCGAGGACAGCCTGGTCTACAGAATGAGTTCCAGGACAGCAAGGGCTACATGAGACCCTGTCAAAACCAAAACCAAAACAAACAAACAAAGAAAGAAAAACAAAAACAAACAAAAAACAAAACAAAAAAACTATAAACAAAATAAACAGAAAAACAGCTACCACAACAACAGAAGTAAAAGAAAAGTGTTAACCCCAGTAAGATTATAATTTATAATTTCCGAAGAAGTTTCAACCAGATGCCCCAGAACTCCCAGGGACTAAAGCACCATCCATGGGGGGGGCACCCATGGCTCCAGCCACATGTGTAGCATAAGATGGCCTTGTGGACATCGTGGGAGGAGAGACCCTTGGAGGGGGATGGATACCATATTTCTAGAGGGGAAACCCCTCAGAAAAGGGGATAACATTTGAAATGTAAATAAATAAATATCCAATAAAAGAAGAAGAGGGGTTGGGATTTAGCTCAGTGGCAAGCGCAAGGCCCTGGATTCGGTCCCCAGTTCCGAAAAAAAGAAAAAAAAGAAGAACAAGTCCCAAAGATGAGTTGGGCACAACAGTGTGTTCAATGTGGTCTCTGGGGGATGAGCAGGCAAGGAATTATTTCTGTTTTGCAGTTTGACTGGATGTTCCCACATTCTTCACTAGAAAAGGCCACAATGTATATTGCCTGCAGCACTAGCAGACTGTGTTGCTGTTTAATCTGATGAACCAATGGGTTTTATTGGGGTTACTTACAGGAAGATGGCTGAGGGGTTACTTACAGAAGCAGAAATGATTCTGAAAGCTGCAGCACCAGAAACCTCCAGCATGGGTGATGCTCCTGAGAGCTGGGGGCCTGGGCAGATGGGGTAGTCCCTGCTCCTTCCAGACAACTCAGCAGCGTGTATCCCAGCAATGGCTGACGAAGTGTTTGCTCGTTACTCTTCAATTGCCTTAATGGGTAAACTTTTACGGATTCTACTGAGGACAGGGTATCTTCTCTAAGCAGGAAGTGTTTTCCTAACACCAGATTGAGTCGATTTAAGGACGGCATGATCAAGGGCAGCACTGTGATCCCCATCTTGCCTCCTTTGGCTGCCTTGTGACTAGTACAGGCAAAGCTGGTGGTTGTGTGAATTCTACCTGGGGAGCTCAGATGCCATAGAAATCACTGCCGCCTTGGAGCACTAATAATAAAATTCCCATGCCTCCTCCTGTCTTTCCCGACTACAGGACTTGGAAGTTTTACTGAGAAAACTGATGAAGTTGTGGAAAATGGATTTAAATGGAAATCCTGTTTGTCTTAAACCAAAATACAGGGACAGGCTGATACTGATGTCCAAGTCACTGGGTGAGTGTTTTACATTAACCCAATTTAAAGCACTTGTTTAATGTTTAAGTTAATTTATCATCAAGATTTCAGAAATAGAACATCTGGCTCTAGAAACTGGTCAACTTAAGTTTAGATGTTTGAATAATAGCAAAGTTAATAGAAGTACTACATGAAAAAATTTCTTCTACTCATAAATAGCAGGCAGACTTTTAACAGAAAATGTGGCCACTACCTACAAAACTGGTTAGGCATAAATAGGCTAAACGGAGCTTGGTGTAAAGCCTGGGCAGGGCCTAGGCTCCTTAGCTCTTGTTCTGCAGCTACAGCTGATTGAGGTTTGCTCTCTGTCATTGGCTTAGGAACACATGAAAGGGGGCTGGGGAGTTGCTTTATCAAATAACAACATCCCTAAGTCTATGCTACACTGAAGAAATGGGCCTAAGTACTTGGATGGTGTTGTCAAAATCACACAGCATCAGAGCGATGGACAGGCAGTATCATGTTACAAAGGAGCCTTGTGAGAGTGTCCTGTAGCCGTACATGGGACGCTGGGGCATGAGAATTATTAAAGAGCTAAACATGATAAGACATCCTCAAAGCTCATAGCCAGTTCATCAGTGCTCATGCAGAGATTCTCTGGCTTGGAGAAAAGAGAATCAAACAATGGGAAACATGTTTTCTCAAAGTGTGTGTGCAGGAGCGATCTACACAGCCCGCCAAGGCAGAGCACAAATGACACACAGAACTATGGCAGTTTTCAAAGTTCTGCACTCTGCTGGGCAGCCAGCACCCTTCCCTCTGACACCGCACACAACTCCAGTAGTCTGCTTTACTCAGCCAGAGGAAAAGTAAATACAATTAGTGTCTAATGATTAAGAATATTCTAGTATGAAGCCGGTCTGGTGGCATGCCTTTGAGCCTACATGAGGGAGGAAGCAGCGTGAGTTCAAGGACAGATTAATCTTCATATCGAGTGTCAGGACAGCCAGAGCTGTAGTGTGAGACCTTGACTCAAAAGCAGAAATTCAGTAGAGCCTAGCACTCACTAGGCCCTGAGTTTAATCTCAAGCTCTGTAAGATTTCTAAAAGCAAAAATTATTCAAACCTTCTCTTGCATAACTATTCCTTCTATAACACACTTTATGATTACAAAATTAATACTTTAAAGAAAAAAAGTCAGGTGGCGGTGGTGCATGCTTTTAATCCCAGCACTTGGGAGGCAGACGCAGGCGGATCTCTGAGTTCAAGGCCAGCCTGGTCTACAAAAGGAGCTCCAGGACAGCCAGGGCTACACAGAGAAATCAAAGGAGCACAGGGCTCTGTGGTAGAATACTCACCGGGTATGGGCAAGCGCTCTCTATCACCAGCTCTACAGGGAAAGCATGTAGAGAAGAGAAAGAACCCCTCCTAGTCCCACCATCAACCTACGGTTAAAAACGCTAGTGTCTTTCAAGTCACATGACGAACCGTTTGATTTTTGTCTTTGTTTTTCTCAATTGTCTTTTAGCACATGTAAGACCAGATAACAACAACAGATAACAAGAAAGTTAAAAGACTATGCAATTTAGCTCAGTGGTAGAGCGCTTGCCTAGGAAGCACAAGGCCCTGGGTTCGGTCCCCAGCTCTGAAAAAAAGAACCAAAAAAAAAAAAAAAAAAAAAGACTATGCAATTTACCCAGGCCTCAACAAACAGAACAAACCATACATATGTGGTTTACATAACATGGGTGGAAGCACATTTCATGTTGAGAACAAATTGTTAAAATGAAATAAATCTCACCACATATGCCTGTTACCTGCTTTCTCTCCAAAATCGCTTCTATACATAAAAGCATTAGGCAAGATTATTTGCTAAAAGTGACAAGGGATCAGGTCACTCAAGGCAGTGTGTGTGTGTGTGTGTGTGTGTGTGTGTGTGTGTACACATATACATGTATATACATATATATATACATATATATATATACCCAAAATATACTAGCAAGCTATATATTTACTAACAAGCCAATATGTAAAGGCATCACTAAAGACAAGCATGTGAGGAACTGAGCAGAAGAGTGGCTGGAATTTAATGTGGTTCTAAGTCCAAAAAGCATGATGGCGAACACCTTGCCAACCTCTCAGCTATAGTTTGGAAACTACTTGCAGTTTAGGTAAGAAAGGTGCAGAAGATATACAATGATTGCAGCTCCAGATACTAGGCCTCTGGTGTCACAGCCAGCCACGGTTAGGGACTGTGTGGCATCGCAGTGTGGTATTTGGAGAAAGCATGTTTACCTCACGTACGTGACACCACAGTCTTAGGGCTGTCCGACTGGTAGCTATTGATCTCTTTGCCTGAGGTAAACATTACCATACATGTGCCTGGCCAGGGGGAGGGTGGTGCCTCTAGGCCAGCACTTTCCCTGCTGCCTGCAGTCTCCTGCATGCTGGAGCTGTGACCTGTGGGCAAGGAGCAGACCACTGGACTCTTTATCACACTACTTCCTTTAAATACAGCATTATTCTAAAACACACCACGTTAAATACAATATGATGAGTAGTTATGTGGCAGCATTGAATCTTTCAGCAGGAGAATCAACTGCTTTAAAGGTGGTCTCAGGCTCCCTGAAAGAACATGACCAAACACCTTTTACTGTACCCTTTCCACAGTCTGGGGCTCAGTGGAAGACATCACTCAGATGATGTAAGACAGTTTAAGAATAATACAGATACATTGTTAGAAAAGATAGTCTCTTTATTAAATAAAAGTCACATAAACCACTTTATTTATATATTACAAATATATTATAGGTAAAATAAGGGACTTGTTCAGTGATTTATAGACTATCCATATATAATAAATTGTCACCTATCAGAAATTGCATTTAAAGACATTCTATATATATATATACATCTGTACATCTGTGTGTATAAATTATATATATATAATATATATATCTCCTTCAGGGGAAGGCTCAGGGTATGAATAATAAAAGATCCTTTTCTCTTCCATTGTTTCAGTTGTTTATAATAAGTGCATATTTTTAAAATCAGGAAACTAAAGATATAGAAAATCTCAACCAGTTTAAGTATAAAGGCCAGAGGTAATGCAGTCAGCGCAGTGTTTGCTGTAAATGAGGATCCATGTCAAAAACCAGGTGGACTGGCTCATGGCCGTGATCCTGGCACTGGTGAAAGTCTCTGAACTCAGTAAGTAGCTAGTCCTTCCAAACTGGTGAGCTCCAGTTTCAATGAGAGACTCTACCTCCAAGATTAAAGTGAAGACTGGTAAAGCTAGACCCTTAACATCAGTCTCTGGACTACACACACACACACACACACACACACACACACACACACCACACACACACACATACACACATACTACACACACACACACTACACACAGGCACATACACAATACACATAGGAACACACACAGGCACACACATACAACACACACCATAAGATTAAAAATAAGCAAGTGTGTAAATAAGGATTTTTTTTCCATTTTTTTGATAAAAATGTGCATGTTATTTTTGATCAGTTTTTCCTCTCCCTAACACCTCCCAGATCCTCATCACTGTCCCACCTTCCCCACACAACACCACACCCTTTCTTTCTCTTTAAAAACAGAGAGAAGGGGGTTGGGAATTTAGCTCAGCTGTAGAGCGCTAAAGGCCCTGGGTTCGGTCCCCAGCTCTGGAAAAAAAAAAAAAAAAAAAAAAAAACAGAGAGAAGAAACACACATACAAAACAAAAACAAAAACCGCCACAAAAATGAAACCCAAAATATATAAGCAAAAGACCACTGAGACCAAAAAAAAAAAAAAAATGCTCAGAGCAAAATGAGATCAAAGGTGCAGAAACACCACTGAGTTCTTATTTGTTGGCCGATCCTGAAGTGTATTAATTACCCCGAGAGAATTAGGGGGAAGCTGAGTTTTCATCTCCCAGGAGGTATTACTTGCAGACAGCTTCTTGGTAGGATTGGGAGCCCATGTCCTCACCCCCATCTCAGTGATGGCCCCCCATTTACCTGTGCAGACCTGTGGGATCATGTGTGCACCGCTGTTGTGTCTGCAAGTCTCTGCCTGCTTCTTTTCGGCCACCCACCCATCACCTCTGGTTTACAATCATTCTGCCTCCTCTTAGCAAAAGTCTCTGAGCCCTGGCTGGGGGCTTAATTAAAGGCACCCATTTATGACCGAGAGCTCCAAAGTCTCTCACTCTGTCCAGTGTCCAGTTGTGGGTCTCGGTACTGGTTCCCATCTACTGCGAGAAACTTCTTTAACAATGGCTGAACCAGGCACTGACGTATGAGTGTAACGAATGCCACTAGGAGTCGCGTCATTGCTGTGTTCTTTAGCAGAACAGTAGGAGTCCGTTTTCCCCTAGCCTCATTGCCTATCCACTTTCAGACTCTCGGCCACCCTGCCAAGCATGGGTGCCATCAGAGAGTGGCTGGTCACTCCCACAGTGGGGGTGCCACTATCGCACCAGCAGACCTTGAAGGCAGGTCACCAGTGCAGGTCACAGGGTTTATAGCTGGAATGATAATTGCATTTCTTCTGTGGCAGCGTTAGTCAGTAGGGGTGAAGCCTTTAGTTAGCCACCAGCTCAGCCTCTCCATGTTTGGTGAGTGGCGTAGGGCCTTCCCATGAGTCTGTGAGGAGCAACCAATAGCATTCTCATGTGCTCCCTTGAGCGACAACTCAAGGGGACTAACCCACTCCTGGCACTGGTAGTTCATTGCTGTTTTTGAGATAAGATTCACTCTGTAGCCCAGGTTGGCTTAGAATTCATTATGATGTAGCCCTCTGGGCTATTCTCAAACACCCGGTAATCCTCCTGCCTCAACTTCCTGAATGACAGGATTAGCTAACATAACTAAGATATTTTTAAAAGGACCTTATTTTTCCTTATGATGTAAAGCCAGAAGTGTGTGTGTGTGTGTGTGTGTGTGTGCGCGCGCGTGCGCGTGTGTGTGTTCACGTGTGTGTGCGTGTGTGTGTGCGCATGCGTGTGTGTGTGTGTGTGTATACATAAAATTATATTTTAACATACATATCTCCTCCAGAGTTTCTTGATGGAAAAGAAATAAAAAACCTGGAAAGACAATTCCTAATGAATTGGAAAGCATCCAAAGAGGCCAAGAAAATCAGCAAGAAAAGGAGGAACAGAAGTGAGGATCAAAACAACTCCTACATAAGTAAGTGCCTATCCTAGGCCACCACTTCCAGCAGAGGGACCAGTCTGACAAAAGCTGCGAAAGCCAAGCAGGAAGTGGTTGAGGGTTTGCTGTGGTGGTGATTTCAGGCGTTAAGGTGTATTCCGTTACCCACTTGTCAATGACGGTAAAGAGAGAGGTTTTACCTGCAATGAAGACGGTAGCCAATGAGAACAAACCCCGCACTGGGCTCATACTGGCTGAGCCCATGTCAGCCACATACTGGGCCATGTTATGAGTGTGGGGAAAGTGTGAGGTTTTATTCCAGCAAGTATATATGTCAGATGCATAAATGATAAAACAGTCAGATTATAAACTGTGAAACGTAAGTCACTAAAACATCCGAGCAAAACAATCATTTTTTTCATTAAGATAAAAATTGCACACATCCATAACCCAGCACTCAGGACACTGAGACAGGAGGATCACAATCAGTTAAGGCCAGCCTGAGTTACGTGATAAATTCCCAGACAGTCTAGGCAATGGAGTGAGAGCTGGTCAAATAAACAAGCAAACATGAATATTAAAATTAAATGTAAGTCAACCATACTTAAGCAGCACTCTGTGGCCAGTCCACATCTTGTGCGCGTGCTGAAGCCCGAATGCTTGGACTATGGTGTGCTCATGGTTGTGTTAGAAAGGACACGCTAACCTCTGCCTGATTAACGCACCAAATATAAATAAGAGTAATGTAGCAGTTATCGGGGCCATTCAAGGAAGCCTAGCGGGATTGAGCCCGAAGTCTTTAGTGGGGTAAGTGTCTCGTACCCATGATAGTCTGAATCCCAGCATTGTGCTCCAGTACTAACTCTTCTTGGCTCCTTGGCATGGAAGCAGGCCAGAGCAGCCGTCAGGAGTTGCAGAGACCGCACAGAGGTCTGTCACTGCAGGAGAAGCCTGGGCGAGGAAGACAGAGCAGAAAGGCATGGGGGTGGGTCTGAATGGGAACCATCGAAAAGCATCTAGGAGAATTCGGGGGTTGGTTAGCTGACAGTATGTCAGTGATTAACACTGTGTGGCAATGCACATCTCTCGGGGTCTGAAACTTGTAAAGCACACAATAGGCGTTTCTTCTGTTTTTCCTCTGGCTGTATGGTAACCTGGTAGCCCTGCATGCTGGGAGTACACACTTGTACTCCTAGATATTTAGAAGGCTAAGGCAGGGAAAGTTCAAGTGTGAGGCTGGCCCAGGTAACTTATCCTGCCTCAAAGTAGGGAGGGGGTGGGCGTGGCTGCTCAGTGGTAGAGCACTGTGCATAGAGTTCTAGCTTCTCTCTCTCTCTCTCTCTCTCTCTCTCTCTCTCTCTCGCATTTTATGGCCTTCAATATCACATCAAAGCACCTTATTAATATTGATGGACCCATAGAATTAAACGCAAAAACTAAGCCACACTAAAAATCATATTTCATCTTTATAGATTTCAAATTTTTGGTAAAATTGAACTAAACCTACAACTAAAACCTGCAATGTTTGAAGTTAACCGTTTAGTTTTCTCAAAGGAACCCTTATTAATCCTTTTATAACTAATGTGCACAAAAAGAATTAAAAAGTTAAAGTTATGCGCAAACACCCACAATAAAGTATCTGAAAAGGAAGTTGGGAAACTGTCCCATTCACAAAAGTACCCAAAGAGTCAGGGACTCAGCGATAAGCCTAGCTGGGAAGGAAAAACACTTATATTCCTAAAATTTCAAAGCAGTGACAAACAGGACACAAATGAAAAGACATTCCATGTTTGTGAAGCGAGAGACTTCAAAGTTAGAATATCCAGGTGGGTGGTGGTGGCTTGGTGCCTTTAATCCCAGCAGTCAAGGTATGAAGCAGGTGGATGTCTATGATTCCAGGCCAGCCTGGCCTACAGAGTGAGTTCCAGGACACCCAGGGCTATGTAGAAAAAGTATCTCAAAAAGAAAAGAAAGAAAGAAAAAGAAAGAAAGAAAGAAAGAGAGAGAGAGAGAGAGAGAGAGAGAGAGAGAGAGAGAAAGAAAGAAAGAAAGAAAGAAAGAGAGAGAGAAAGAAAGAAAGAGAGAAAGAAAGAGAGAGAAAGAAAGAAGGAAGGAAGGAAAGAAAGGAAGGGAGAAAGAGAAAAAACAAGGAGAGACACACACAGAGAGACACACAGAGAGAGAGAGAGAGAGAGAGAGAGAGAGAGAGAGAGATCACACCATCTACCTGATCCAAAGTGTTCTACCAATTCATTGCAATCCCTGTCAAAATCATGTCAACTTTTATAAAAATAAGAAAAATGTTCTAAACTCACACGGAACCACAAAGATCACAGATAACCAAATCAGTCTTGACAAAGAAAGTTAGAGGCATCATAGTTTCTGATTTCAAAATGCATTATGAAGTTCAGTAATCAAAACAGTATGAAACTAGTAGATGACAAACAGCCGCAAACATAAACAAGCGTATCCTGACAGTGGACATCTAAGTTGCTTCAAGAGGCTTGAGAACATTACACAGCCACATCCTAAAGAAAGCAAACTGTATCCTTCTACTCCAAAGTGGACTAACAATGTGAAGACATGAAACCACTAAACTCCTGGCAGAAAGCATAGCGGGTAAACTCCGCAGAATTAATCCTGGCAACGACTTTGTAACACAGAAATAACTAGGCCAGACTATATCACACTAGCAACTTCTCTACAAGGAAGGAAAGAGCGAAGGAGAAAAACGTCAGACCATGTATCAGACAGACGTTAATCTCCAAAACGAGAAGAAACTCCCACAACTCAATAAGAAAGAAATTTAATAACCTGACTTCAAAATGGATTGAAGAGTCGAGCAGACATTTCTGAAGAGATTCTAAAAGTGGCCACCATAATAAAGTAGTAAAGGAAGAGATGTTGGCTCAGCAGCCATGATGAATCAGAGAGAATGGCTGTGTTGGGGTGGGGGAAGGCTGGAGAGATGGCTCACCAGCTAAGAGCATGTGTTTTGCCAGGTTTGCATGTGGCACACATACACTCATACAGGCAAAACACACACACACACACACACACACACACACACACACACACACACACACAAATAAATCTTTTTTTTTAAAAACTGCATGTGAAGGAACGATGAGAGAATCAAGAGTTCAGTAGCAGCCTCAGCTACATGAAATTTTGTCTCAAACAAAAAAAAGTCCCAGGGGTTAGCAGTGACGGAGAACATGAGAGTTACTTCCTTATTTCTGGGATCAGGGTTTATAATGTCAAATATAAGCTCGTCGTGTCAAATTGTCGAGCCCACAGTTGCTCCACCCATTTGTTTAGGCACAGCAAGAAGAGGGTCCGATGGAGGCAGCTCTTCACTTCTTGCTAAACACAAGGCCAAGCAAAGGAAACCAAAGAGCCAGGGCAAGTTAGAGCCACCGAGGACACATCCCCAGTGACCCGCTCCTCCTCCTTACCATCTCTCCCAGTGCTGTCCACTCATCATTAGGCCAGAGACCTCAGCATCTAACTGTCCCTGCAAGCGTATTCACAGATGTGTGCTTCTCACGACCTCGAGCCATTTCTATTTTTTTTTCTTTTTTCTTTTTTTTCGGAGCTGGGGACCGAACCCAGGGCCTTGCACTTGCTAGGCAAGCGCTCTACCACTGAGCTAAATCCCCAACCCCTGCCATTTCTATTTTTAACGTTTGTGTGTCTGCACACGAATGCATGCAGGTGTCATGGGGTCCAGAAGAGAGCGGATCCCTGGGAAGTAGAGTCAGACATTTGTGAGTTGCCAGTGTAGATCTAGGATTCAAACCCTACTCTTCAACATCAAGGAGCAAGCGCTCTGACCAACCGAGACATCTCTCTGTCACCCCTGCCCTCAAACAGTTTGACAGTTTGACAATTTAACTATATATACCAAAACCTCCTGTACTGGAAATTAAAGTAAAATTACATAGATTGTAGCCTCTTCAAGAATCTTACAATTAAAAAGTAATCTTAAATATAGCCATGAAATCAAAGCTGAAAATACAATCAAGTACTTCAATAAGATCCAAAATGATTCCATTTTTAAGGTATTTGTTTCCACAGCACATGGAAGATTAATATATTGATTTAATAAATATTTTCAAGGTATCTCAGGGTGAGACCCAGGCTTTAATCTTAACACTCAGAAAAAATAATTGAATATGTTGGACATCGGGCTATTGAAGGCAGTGGGGCTTTGTGAGAAATTCTAATCTAGCAACATGGCTACTCTGGCAAGGGATCACATCCAAAGACCTTCTAGGTCTGGGTGATCCTCCTGGAATACAGACGTGCCTCATACCTTTAATACCTCTGGCTAGAATACAGACATGTCTTTAGTACACACCTTGAATCCCAAACAATGTAGGTAAGGTTAGTTTGTAGAAGAAAGCAGCCGTGCCTGAAAGTGATATCTAATTGAGGGGCAGAAAGAGTGACAAACCAGAAAAAGATTTGATAGAATGAATCAGAAAATAGGATATGTCCAATTCTCATGAGAACACACAGGAAAGAGAGTTGACTGAAGAGAGCAGCACACACACACACACACACACACACACACACACACACACACACACACAGAGGCGGTTTTATCAGGACAGTTCTACATAGACAGATTAGAGGAGAAGACAAAAGGAACCAGAGAATGAGAAGGAGCCAGAATATTAGAACAGATTGCCAGAATTAGTTTGAGGCCAAGCAAAACAATTCAGTCAGAAGCTGAGAGAAGCCAGTTTGAATCAGTCAGCTTCAAGAGGAATTTGAGCCAGGACAGCTGAGTTGAGCCAATCAGACTGAGTTCGGAGAGAACTAGAAAGGGTGAGCTGATTTAGCAGTAAGCTTTTGAGATTACAGATACATCAGGTGAATAAATGTTACTTTTACATGGCTTAGAGGTAAACAAAACATTCTCCACTAAAAAGGACATCACAGCTGAAAACCATAAATGATATAGAATGATAAGTGCTCAAGTAAAGGTATGAAAATATCCCAACAACTATACATGACTAGTTCACACCCTAAAGGTTACTTTGAAACTAAATTTAGGGACTGGAGAGATGGATCCACGGTTAAGAGCACTGACTGCTCTTCCAGAGGTCCTGAGTTTAATTCCCAGCAACCACTTGGTGGCTCACAACCATCTGTAATGGGATCTAATTCTCTCTTCTGGTGTGTCTGAAGACAGCTACAGTGTACTTATATTCATTAAATAAATAATATTTTTAAAAGAAAATAAATTTAGAAGAGCAAAATTTAAGTCAATCAATTACGCTTATATTAATGCTAGCACGTTCATTTTCTCTATAAGAATTAGCTGTGAATTTTCTTGTGTGGTTTTTTTGTATGAAAGTCTGTGATGTTTTATTTTGGGTATTAATTTATTATTAATTTTACTGTGAATTTGTCTTTCCATAACATATAATTTAAGATACTAATATATACCATTTGATAATCTTGTAATTAGTTTCAAAGCAGGATGCTTTTAATTCTTTGTATGCTACAGGTAACTTTGAAACAATACATCACATAGTTCCTGTTTATTACCCACAGGTGGGTAAGCCAAAAGTAGTCTTTTTCTCTGATGTACAGAGATATCTTGGAAAGGCATCTTCAAAGTTTTCTCAAGAAGATAAAACTACAATTACTGAAGATATAGGGTAAGTCCCTTCAAATGCTTGTATGGTTGGTCTTTGTCCGGGGAGTGGTATACCCTTACTGCCAACACAGATGAAGAGTCCTCCTAGCTATCTGCTCTCTGTCCTTTTTACACACACACACACACACACACACACACACACACGCACACACATGCACACACACGCACACACACGCACACACACACACACACACACACGCCTTAGTGTTGGTCACCGCAGACATTCATAAAACTGCAGCGGTGGGTATGGTTCTGGACAAGTTGGGAGTGTGGCTCGATGAACTCAGGGAGGGCAGGGGCCAGAAAGTCCCTAAAGATGTGGGTAAAGACGTCTGAATCTCGAGGGGAAGGGAGCGTCCCAAAGGAGGGTGAGGCCTCTGGTGATGAGCTCTAGTGAAGGGGTGGGAGGAAGAGGGCATGGCAGGCGTAGCAGAAAGGAGGGGTGCAGGGAGTGTGTCGACTGCTCTCTCCAGAGTACTCCAAGCCAAAGCACTGAGCCTGGTCTCTCTGGAGACAATTGAAGCTTCAGTCACTAGAGGTTTATGATCCAAAAAAAGGTCTGAGTGTCCAGTCCAACTCTGATTCTAAACTCAATTCAGCTCTATATAAATCTGTTATAAACTTCCTAATGAGAAAACAGTTAAAGTTTTGGTTTTTAAAGAAACATGGCATTGTTTCTATAAAAACTTATAACATTCTAGGAAATAACCTCATTTTTTTCTAAAATACATACTTCCCACGCATTAAACAATACAACATAAAAATATAAACAAGAAGTGGCTGGGATATGGCCAGCTATAATCCCAGAACTCTGGAGGTTGAAGCAGGATGATTAGGCATTCACAGTTGTCACCAGCTAAACAACAAGTTCAAGACCAGCCTGAGCCAAAAGAGGTCCTGTCTTTTAAAAAAATCCAAATAAGACAACCCTAATCTCAAGTATTTTATAAGCCAGGTTGGGAGCCAGATCTGCCACAATTGATGTATAACATTGGCAATGCTAAGGACCTTCTTAGCCAGATAGATGTTAACACATTCTATACATCATATTTCAAGCCTTTTCCCATTTATGTGCAGTTTCCCTTTTATTTATTTAATCTCTCTCCCTTCCCCCTCCTGAGCAGCACTGAGATTGAAGCAAGGTCCTCATGCAAAACAAGCCTTCTCCCACTGAGCTAGAGCAGAGCCCTTCCTTTGCACTTACAGCCATCCAGTGACTGCTCCCTCTGCTGACCTCCCAGTCGTCCAGTAAAGCCCACTCCTGTAATGAAGGGTAATACATATTTCATTGGGAAAGTTATCTTAGGTAGTGGGTGCACTGTGGACTTGTATTCATCTTTCCAGAACGGCCTGCTGAAAGGCAGGCAGGTAGGTCTGTCGTGTGATGCTCGTTTTGTGGTCCTGTCAGTCACGATCTGACAATCTGTAGCCAAGCCCAGCAGAAGAGGCCCTGTGGAGGCACTGGGGCCCAGTCCTCCCCGGCCTCCACTGCAGAGCAGCTCAGCTGATGCAGACCTAGAGTCTGTAGGTCTTCAAAATGCTTGCTGGAGGGATGAGAGGGAGACTGCAAAAGGAGTCCTAGTTTGGGTTTTGACCTCCTCTCCACTCACAGTAACATGGGAGCTGTGTGAGAACATGCTTTACTGTCCACACACAACCTGCAAAACCAGAGCCTCCCACACCACCCTGACAGCCTCTTAAATGCCCTATAAACCCCACTGCTCCATTTGTTGTCGGTGTTGTTTTGGGTTTCTGTTTGCTTGTTTAAGATTTTGTTTCTTCGCCAAGGGCTTCCACAAGTAGTGCTTCTGTGTCATGGGTGGATTAAACAACAGACAAGGGGAATAAGCAAGGCCTCAGGAAATGGAGAGGGTGAACTTTACACATCACCATGTAGTACCGGATCCGCAGTGGGCTGTGGCACAGCGCACATTCTGGATCCAGGTGTAAGGTCCAGGTCGTTAGGAGTGCAGCAGTGAGACTGGGGATGGCTCTCTCTTCATCCTAGCCAACCTTGGAGTTAAGGGCATCTTTGAAAGGAGGAACTGCTCTAAAGGAGGCAGCAGAAAAGAGGGTTGTGAGATGCTCCGCCACCACGTGAAGCTATGTGCGTTCAGTTCTGAGGTTTCAGTGTCAGCTGTGGAAAAGGAATGTTAGGCGATGCTTTCTTTTCAGTGTTCGTTGTTTCCTCAGGAAACCTTTTCCCTGAGAGCAGGCCAAATACTGTTTTGGTTTAAGTCTGACTGGATGGCAATATTAGTTATGTCTCTCTTTTTTTTTTTTTGTTGTTGTTCTTTTTTTTTTTTTTCGGAGCTGGGGACCGAACCCAGGGCCTTGTGCTTCCTAGGCAAGCGCTCTACCACTGAGCTAAATCCCCAGCCCCAGTTATGTCTCTTTTTAATAAAAGATGTCCAAATGTATTATAGAACTTACTCAGGTGCTTGACAAAAGACTTTTAGGGTGTGCCTGATGATGCATTTTAGTAATTTGGAGAGGGAATCTTATTTGCTCGCATGAGGTAGTTTCCATTTTTGTTTCCGCATCACAATCTATGCATGTAGTTTCCATTTTCAATTGCAATACACCACACATGCAAAGCAGAAGGCTAACGCATGGCTCGGCACGTTCATCGAGGAGTGCGGCCATGCGACCTTCAGTAAGTTCATATCAAAGCAAACTGAAAATCCTAAAGGACGCTGAGATTAAAATTGGAAGATGGGTAAGGTACAAAAGACAATGTACTAATAATTTGGCCTGGAGGGGTTGGAGAGAGGGCTCAGCAGTTAAGAGCACTGTCTCCTTCCACAAGGCCTGAGTTCAACTCCTAGCACCCACACGGCAGCTCAGTGGCTGTCTGTGGCTCCAGTTCTAGGGGATCCAACACCCTTGCACAGACAAAACAGGCAAAACATCAGTGCACGAAAAATAAGTTAAAGTAAGTAAATCATTAGAGAGAAGGAAAGGAAATATATTTTTTGCCTTTACAAAATGTCCCTAAGAAAAAAAATAATAATTTGGCCTGGAGTGTCAGATCAATGGTAGAGCATATTTATCTTGTATCATGTGTTCAAGACCCAATGCATGCATGCACACACACACACACACACACACACACACACACACACACACACACCATCTGAACACAAACACAAAGATCAGGTTATTTTCAGTTCCTAAGAAAATCTATTGAAGCAACTCTTTTCCTTAACTATTTTGAAGGTGGGAATGAGGTGCCATCCACAATGTATTTTTACCAGCTGTGTGTAACACTGAAGGTGAGGAGCCTGCAGAGTTGAAAGCCGTACATGTTCCAAAAGCAACAATCTATTGCACACTTCCTTAGGGTTCCGCACACTGGGAGTTGTGCCTGCATGCAAATTGGAGCACCGCAAAGCAACAGCTGTCAGGGGACGGGAATGTTTTCCCTGTCTCATAAATGCATGCAGTCTGCATGTGTATATTTACACAAGCCTGCTTTCCCTGCAGGGAGAGAAAAGTGAGACTTATTGACGTTGTTTTTGACCCTCAAACTGAACTTGATACTATCAAAGTATGCTTTAATTAAAGATTAGGTCTAAACTATTTTTTATTTAAAGGCTGATTCTGGACAAATGCCTTCATTGTTCAATTTAAAATAATGTATGGTTTTAAGTAAGCAAAAGCAGCACACATTGTCGCTTCCTCTGTGTTTGTCACAGTGAGCACTTCTGACAGATGTTTCCTCTCTTCAAATATGCAAGGGGTGCTTGAACCTCAGTGATTTAAAAAATAGACATTAAACCCCTAGCTGCTGCTCATAAGATCCACCGAGAATACAACCGTACAGTGCTATGCCAGGAAGAGTGCATATGGTTACTTAACTGTCTCCCAAGTCCAAGCCATGCCGATAACCATAGAACCATGTATTTTGCTAATTTAAAAATATACCTGCAAAGGGTTAGGCTATGCTGGGTTTTAGATATCTTTAAGGAATATCAATACCTGCGACTAGTAATTCACAGGAATGTGCTCCCTCCATGTTGGTTAACTATTTATGAAATACCTAGTTGAGGTATTTGCTAAACTATGGAAGTTTCTTTGAATTAGAGGTGGATTCTAGGGCTGGAGAGGTAGCTCAGCAGTTAAGAGCACTTAGGCTGTTCCTCCAGAGCTCCTGAGTTCCCTTCCTAACACTCATGCGGCAGCCCAGCTGCTCTAACCATAGTCCCATGAGGTCCACTACCCTCTTCTGCTGTGCACATGCAGAGATAGAACACCTACATATATATATATATATATATATATATATATATATATATATATATATATATATATATATATATATATAAACAGAGGCTTCTAGTATGGAAAATTAACTGGCTTTCCTGGCTGGTGAGGTTGTGTTTAAACAGTTGTAATAACAGATCTCTGTGCTTCAAAAAGAATTTTAAGAACTGTGGTTTAGGCATAAAACTCTAGGATGCTTTTACATAAACGTACATGCAAAATCAAAATGCCTTTATTTTTGTTTTGCCAATATTTCATTCAGTATACTTAATTTCACATGCAAAATAAGCATTGAGTGGATAAGTAGACAGAAGGTTAACATTTTGATTTGCAGTTCTCAAGGTCTCTGAGAGTAGGATACACCCCCAAGAGCAGAAGTGGAAAGCAGAGTAAAGATTTCCATTCTAACAGGCTAAGCTAGTGCTCGCGAATTCTGGCTTCAATGCTGTCAATATATGCCTAATTTAACATAACTCTTACTTTCCATTTTAAAAGGCTTATATTTTGAAATATAAATCTTTATTATTCAAACAATTTATAAATACTAGACTTCTTTAATAAAAGAATATTCCCACTCCAGCTGAGAAGCTCTCAGTGATACCACTAAGAATATTCCCAGGTCCAGGAAGGTACAGAAGGTCACGCAAGGGAGGAAGTGGCTAAGGGGAATGGGCAAGCACATCCCTGTGCAGCTAACGCACCACAGGCACTCAGGCCGCAGCCCCAGAGCCCTGTGAGCAGGTATGCATGGGCTTGGATCAGAGCTGCTGGCAAGCCAGAGCTCCATGTGGTAAAACCATGTGGTTTAAGTAAATCCTGCCTCAGTCTTTGTCTTTAACAATAACACAATAGAGCAAGTGGAGAGATGGCTCAGTCAGTAAATGCAAGAGGTCCTGCGTTTGGATCTCCAGCACCTACAAAAAGCCCAGCAGAGCAAGCAGCTCAGGCCTGGAATTCCATTACAGGGATGTGTGGGTCCCTGAAGTTCCCAGTCAGCCAGCCTAGGCAAGGTGATGAGACCTGGGCTCAGTAAGGAACCCTGGCTCAAAAACTGTAAACAACAACAAAACATAACAAAAACAAACACAAACACAAAAGGTGTACAGAAACTGACAGACATGGACATCAAACACCAATCTCTGGCCTTCACATGCACCTGCTCACAGGTACACACATGCCCACCCTGCCTCACACACAGAGGAAAACAACGTATTAGAATGGATAAAAAATAAAAATAAGGGGGTTGGGGATTTAGCTCAGTGGTAGAGCACTTGCCTAGGAAGCGCAAGGCCCTGGGTTCAGTCCCCAGCTCCGAAAAAAAAAAAAAAAGAACCAAAAAAATAAAATAAAATAAAAATAAGCCTCCAAATACTGATTAGACATGGAGTTTCTAAAACTCATACACTAAAAACAGGAACTGAAAAATCAAGAGGCCTCGTAGCACAGTAGTTTGATGCATTATAAAGTAAAAAATACAGTCCAAGTAATGCACAGAAAAATATACAGTCCAAGTAACGCACAGAAAACTTCCCAAGTGAAATGAAAGTCTCCCCCAGTCCCAGAACTCTTCCTGGGTGTTTATACTGTGGTAATTGTAAGCACTAGATGCTTAAGGCAACCACATATATCAAGTGGGATATGGATAAACAACCTGTAACATGTATATGATATATATGTATATGTGTGTTTTATATATATGTATATATACGCATACACACATAAACATACATACTAAGAATGCTACTCTGCAATGAGAGGAAATGAACCATTGATATACTAAACATGAATAGGCCTCAGAAGCATTACATGAAAGTTGCTAGATTTTAAAAGAAACCTACTATGTGCTTCTAGTTGTGTAGTATTTGGCAAAGGGCCGTAGTGACAGAAACTAGACCAGGACTTGCCAGGGACTAGAGAACGGGGATTGTGGCAGATAATGGAGGTGTTCTGTGTCCTTCTTCTTGTGGTACTTATAGTACTGTATATACATTTTCTCAAACTTGCTGAACTAGTCCCTCAAAAGGATAAATTTAACTATAAAAGTTATTATTTATTTATTTTGAGACAGGATCTCTTTTTTTGCCCTGGCTATCCTGGAACTTGATATGTAGACCAGGCTGCCCTGGAACTCACAGAGATCTGCCTGCCTCTGCCTCTGAGAGCTGGTATTAAAGGTGTGAGCCACCACACTAGGCTAAAAGTTATTCCTTAATTTGAACAATGAGTTATTCCTTAATTTGAACGACAATTTAAACTACACATAGTTGAAACCAATTTATTGTTAAATATATACAAAGTATATGGATAATATAAAATGTCCAAACATTTTGGTCTATGCTATGTGATATTTGCTTTTTAACTTTAATCGCCAAAGACAATCAACATTATAACTCAACATATTTAAAAGACTTAAGAATCATTGTAGACTTACACCACACTCAATGAATAAAATCTACAGCATTCTAATGTCATAGTTTTGAAAACTAGACAACTAGAAACTTCAAAGAAAGGTACACAATGAACATAAATTTGCACTGCTAACAATGTGTCATTCAATCCAAAGTATTTGCCTTAATAGACACAAACATTTCTGCAAAGTAGAAATACTCCACAGTATGGCGAATATTATAAACATTAGAGACAATCTACTTGGTTTGATCTCCACCTTAGCCATTTACTAGGTATTCAACGCTGGACAATCCCTGGAACCCCTATCCTCAGTTTTGGTAAAAGCAAAATGAGAGTGTACCCATAAGGTACTCAGCACATGAAAAGTGCCATACGGCACCTGCTACTTATTAATTATGAATAGTGGAGTTTTAGAGTTACCATATTTAAAGTGACTGAAATTTAACTATAAAGGTCTCTTTCAGGAATTTGGACTTAGAATCAGTCTGCCTTGAATAGCAAAGATAGGACAAAAAGGGAGAGGCTCAGTGGTCTTTTCTTCTCACCCACTGTTGGGCAACACAAACTCTGCTCTGCCGGTGTGTCCAGGACACACACAGGCAGCAGGAGAGCCACGGGCTAGCTAGAGTGATGCGTCCAGGCACACTTAGGGAGCTGCAGGCACTTCTGCACAGCCACAGCCATGTCTGTCTACCTCTCAAAGGAGGGAGTGGCTAGCCGAGCCTTTCCCACCTTTAGTGTGTCCTGGGTTCTTCATTACCTTTTCTTGCATGCCAAGTTAATTACATACTGCTGTGTTGTCTTGTTTTGTTTGTGAATACAGGAATCTATCCTTGAAGGAATCTGAAAGCTTGCTAACAAAAACCGATATCCATGAACCTCACCTTCTCCAAAACCCAAAAGTAAAGGAAAATTTGTCTGAGAATAAGGAGTAAATTCTGCCTCCAGTGATTTGATTTCTTCATAGAACGAGGCAACAGCGTGTTTTGAGGGTTTATAGACTTCGTTTATCTTGGTGTGTATGTTGTTTTTTTCTTTATAGAATCTGAGACTTTGCTTTATGTGTGTGAATTCTGGGATCTATTTACTCTATTAGCTGTTAAATAAAATTTACCAGGAAATAAAATGTGGTTTCCTATTCAATAGGAGTCCTTGAATCAGGGGAATCTGAGTGTGCCTTCTAAAGCCTAAAGTCATTACAGTCTTAGGATCACTCTGATTGATTAACAAAGTCCGCGTTCTGGTTCATCGCGGTGTAAGAAGTGCTGCGTTGCGATCTTACTGCTTGGTATTCCCGACGTGGAAAGTTAGGAATCTGCAGTGAAATGTTGGCGAATCTATAAACGGCCGTGACACTTTATATCTGATTTCTGAGCCTTCAAAGAGGAAACCGCGCTGCTTCCTAACCCGGTTCAGAGAGTCCGGCTGGGCTGCGGCGAGGACCGCGTCATCCACGGCGACGGCGGGCGCGGGCTGCGGCGCTGAGTCCTGCGGGCGCCGCGGCCAGCCGGAGCCTGTGGGCGAGCGGGTGCCGAGGCGGGAAGGCGGCCGTGGCGGTAGCGGGACTCTAGATCACGGTGTACTGAGTTTTTACTGCCAGAATCTTTACCTCGTAAGATTAAAGGCGGGCGGGGACCCACACTTGACGGCTCTGCCCCTAAGTCCCGGGGTACTAAGCCGCGGGGTCCCACCTCAGCCCCGACACTGCAGAGCGTTCTCAACCTTTCGGCCAGAGGGGGCGGAGCCAGGCGTCCGCCCCGCCCCCGAGCGGTTTGATTGATGAACCTGTCCACCGAGGGGGCGGCTCTGGGACGCGCCTGCCCCTAACCTAAGGCTCGGGTGGGGGACCCTCTCGGCCCGACTTTGCTGGCTCCCGCTGGCTGGCTTCGGACGCCTACATAAAAGGCGCACAGAGGAGGAACGGGGATGGAATGACCGCCCCGACGCCCCTGGCCGCCTAGCCCTGCTCAGCCGAGCCCCGCACCGCCGCTCCGGGGAAAGGTGAGGTGCCGCAAGTCCGAGGTGAGGCCGGGGTCCCGCAGCACCGTTTCCCCGGGCGGGCGAGTGTCTCCGCGGGGACCAGAGGCTGAGCCCTCTGCGCCCTCAGAAGCAGCCCAGCACCTGGGGACTCCTGTGAGCCCGCGGTGCCGGGTCTCACGGCCGCCCCGCTCCTTTGCAGTGCGCGCCGCGGGAACCGGAGCCGCAGCCGCCATGGAGCGCGGCCGTCCCTCCAGCAGTCCACGCAGCGCCGAGCCCGCCCCACCGGCCGCCGCCGCCGCCGCCGCCGCCCGCGACTCGAGCCCAGGGCAGACCGGAGCCGGGCCGACAGGCCCCGGCGGGGTCGCGGCGCGCTCCGGGGGTGGCCGTCCAGCGGCTGCGAACGCCGCGCGGGAGCGCAGCCGCGTGCAAACCCTGAGGCACGCCTTCCTGGAGCTGCAGCGCACGCTGCCGTCGGTGCCGCCGGACACCAAGCTGTCCAAGCTGGACGTGCTGCTGCTGGCCACCACCTACATCGCCCACCTCACCCGCAGCCTGCAGGACGACACCGACGCGCCGGGAGACCCCAGTCTGGGCGCCTTGCGAGGTGACGGCTATCTGCACCCAGTTAAGGTAGGCAACACTTCGGGGTTGGGAGCCCTCGAGCCACCCTGTCACCGTCCGCGGGCGATGGTAACAGGATCCCCACTAGAGTCTGCTTCTTAACAGTTCGGGAAGCTGAAGCGTTTAATTCTACCTGGGCCCACATACAGATTTCTCTAGTAAAGATTTTCGGTCTTTTAGGGTGAAAAAATGGGGAGGCTGTTGTACTTTCTGACAACCTGGTAACAACTAAGTTACATTCATGCCTTGGAGTGTCAACGGTCTTGACTTGAATAATTAAATTCCTATTGTCTTTTTCTTGAGCTATCCCAAAGTCTTCATGAATTAAACGGAATCATGGAACTAATTCTTTGCCCCTAAAATAATTATTTAAAAAAAAAAAACCTGGGGCTGGGGATTTAGCTCAGTGGTAGAGCGCTTACCTAGGAAGCACAAGGCCCTGGGTTCGGTCCCCAGCTCCGGAAAAAAAGAACCAAAAAAAAAAAAAAAAAAACCTGCCAAAATCAGTAAAAACAAATGACAGCATTCTGCATCCCCACAGAGTAAAATTGCAATCAGTCAAATTTTGTGGACTACACAGCTACCAAGAATGTTAGAAAAAAAAAACGTAATGTTTCCTTTACCTGTCATATTAGATTGGCATGCATGTTGAGTGGATTGGTCTGTATTCAAATTAGCCAAGAGAAACCATTTTGCATGATTCCTTTACATATATGTGAAGCAGTCATTAGTTTGACGTGTGGCTTGTGTTTTCTCCTGTAGTACAGTGGTCTCTGCATCATCATCATCATCATCTAGATTTCTTTTGAAGCCTTCCATTGATCTTTCTCTTCAAAACGAAGAGTCTCTATATTTTCTAAATTTAAGTGTCCACATTTGTGTCACACTATTCTGAAGTATTTGAACACAAATACACACAATTAGAACTTAATTGTAAATATCTAAATGTTGAATGGATTATAAGTTAACAAAAATGAGGAATTACATTTTGCTTAAACGTGATAAAACACATCCTCTAATTTTATTTGTGCTTAAAATTATAGAGTGCATTTTAACAAAAACTTACTTTGAAAATACTATTAACATGGTGATAGACTTAAAACAGTTCAAATGCTGAGTGTGGAAACGTGAAATATTATTTATAACAATAATAGAACTCATTCTGTCCCCGAATTTTATAATGTACTGAAAAGTCACTCATTAAAATTAAGAGTGTTGTATGACCATGGGCAGTAAATTAATGGCAGCCAAATATCCCGCTAATAGTCATCTTTGACTTGATATTTATTGTATATTCCAAGAAAGTCTATTTGAACATTAAGATTTCAATCCCATAAGCAGAAGTTAAATGCTTCCCTCATAGTTAAACTTTGGAAGGAGGTCAAGCCTTTCACCTCAGTGCCACCGGAAGCTTTCTTGACTGAGAAATGCTAGAGACAGCGGGGTTAGAAACAGGCACAGCAAGCTAGCATTGCACTTGACTCACGTGACTCATGTGCCAAACGCTCTCATCGTCAGAACTGGTTTAAGGAAAATCAATCTAATCTCTGTCTGATTTTGGTTCTTTTTTTTTTTTTTTCGGAGCTGGGGACCGAACCCAGGGCCTTGTGCTTCCTAGGTAAGCGCTCTACCACTGAGCTAAATCCCCAGCCCCTCTGTCTGATTTTAAAAGACAGTGCCCATAATATCTAAATCTCTAAACCTTGAGATAATTATAGAAGGCCAATGATTATGTCATAAAAGATGAAGTTGGCAGTAGTTAACAAATTGCCCACCTACGTTTTATGAACACTCAAAATGTTTAAATATTAAGTGTATCCTTAATACAAAGGCAATGAAAACATTCTGATCCTTTTACTTTGAGCAAGTAAAGCCCCATAAACTCCCGCAGATTCCCTTATTGTTTTCAAGTCACCGGTCCTCTAATGCAACAGTGTTACTAAGTGCTGCTGGAATTACTAACAATATTTCAACAGGTATTCCAGTTCTGTCACTTTGAAATGTCAGACCTTCTCACCAGTCTTATGGGCATGTTAGAGTGATTGGAGACTTCGGAGTATCACAGAGGCATAGTCGGGGTGAGCCTCATGTTAGGAGTTTGCAAGGCCTTGGCTTCTGTTCATTTAACTGGAAGGGAGATTTAAGAACCGAACTTCTGCAGCGTGGTCTGAACCCATTTTTTTCTTAACTTGGAAAATTGGCAGTTTCAGTCAGCACTAGGAAGGCCCAGATAGTACCAATGACTCTCTTAATTGCCAAACTCCATGAGAGTCATTGTCCACGATAATGATAAGCAAGAATTTAAAAACGTCAGTTAATTGAAGTAAGAGAGCATTTTTAAAGGTCTTCGATTTGAGCTGAGTTCCGGTTAATTGCTATGTCTTTATATATTTACACAAAACAGCATTTTAAATACACCTTGAAGTAGAGAACAGAGCATAGTGAGGTATACGTGCCCATGAGGATGCCATAAGTTTACTACTCTGTATGCAGACCTGGGAATTTATAATGCATAGGACTTAAAACAAGCCGGAAACAGAACAAACACACCTTAGTGGAGAGCGAGAGTCAGACCTGTACTCCCTGATCACATCTGGAGACATTAAAATAGGACTTTTGTTGGCTGCCAGAAAAACCGACTTTCCAGGGAAAGTCACACACCCACTCACTGCCATTTTTACTCTTACTATTTCTTCGGTTTCCATTTGACATACGAAATCCCCCTATGTGTGAGATCCGGTGCTGTGCTTCGGTGTGTGCACACTGGTGTTCAAATGATGCCGCCCCGAACAACTGCAGCCACGCACGCCCCAGTCAGAGTGACTGTGTCTGTCCCTGCAGACATTGGCCATCTGTGCTATAAATGTCCAAAGTCGTTTACTCATGCATGTTAGAAAACATTAGGTATATTATCACTGTCGGTAGTCAGATACCCAGAGACAGAAAACCCAAACTCAGAGGTGCAGGCTGCTTTGTAAAGTTGCCTGCCTGTCTGCCTGCCACTGCTGTTCAGGGCCTGCCTAATCCTCTCTCTCTAAACCCACTGTTAGCAGATGTCTATTTTTCATATAACTGAGCACTGCTTCTTCAGAAATAATGTTTTAAACTTAATTTTAGGATGAACTTGTAATTAAAATACAGTCATAGACCTCCATTTCAGCAGTAGTCACTCTCCTTAGCTCCCTGCGTGTCTCGTCAAACACTCAAACTTGTTATTTTTACAGTTATAATTCAAGGCCTTCACTTGTATCACTAGTATTGCCAAGCAGTCTTCACGTTGCCCACAGACTTTGTAATTTTAATCCTTACTAGCTAAATAAATCTCATTAGCATTAATGTATCTTAAAGTTTAAATATTGTATACCTTCACTGTCCGTCACAGGTACTAACTTTCAGATTCTTACTTAAGTGCTCTCTTTTCAGAAGTGGCCCATGCGATCAAGACTGTATATCGGTGCAACTGGTCAGTTTCTGAAGCATTCTGTCCCTGGAGAAAAGGGAAGCCACAACGATGCTCCAGCCGCCTCCCCGCCGTAGGCCGTGCGATGGGGCCTGGCAGAGCAGTAGCTGTTATCAAAGACTGGGAGATAATTGTATTTATTGCATTGGACCTAACAAACACTGTTTCTGAAAGTTTACATTGTAACCTGTAGTTGAATATCAAAATCTGTGTAAATAAATGTGGAATGCAATAGTCAGCCCTGTATAAAAATATATAGCTTATTAGTAATTGTGTCCATGCTGAATAAGAGAAGTATAAAAGGTGTAGTAAGAAGAGAAGCTGTGTGAAGAAGTGAGAGATGCACATGAGCGTAGAGTTGTACAGACCCAAACAACACATACACTGTCTGTAGTGAATCTGTTACAAACTAAGAAGCTGATGCGAATACAGCCCTTTCGGTTTTAGAAAAGAGACCCCGGAGCAGGCATAGTGCTGTGTCTGCAATCCTAGTTCCGAGATGCAGAGACAGGTAGTTCGCTGTGAGTTCAAGGCCAGTCTGCTCTACATAGAGTTTGGGGTCAGCCAGGGCTACACAGTGAGACGCTGTCTCAAAGAATAAATAAAATGTGTTTATGTGTTTATATAGTATTCAATTTTTGTGAAAACCAGTGTGTATTTTGAGTTGGCCATTTCAGTTAGAAGATATAAAATCACTATTCAGCCTCTGTGTGTGTGTGTGTGTGTGTGTGTGTATCTGTGTATGTGTGAAGATTGTTGCAGTAACTTTTATCTGTAGTTATTTTTTCTGGATAGAAAATGTATATGGAACATTAGGAATGTTTTTCTCTATGAAACATGGTATAGTCACCTTTCAAGAGGTTGGTCAATAGTTGGATCTAACCACACAAGACCAGTATGAACAGGCTCAGGATTACTGGCTGTCCTGGGTTCATCACCCAGTCTCCTGGCACCACCATATCCACCCTGTCTCCTTTCCCAGCCTGGGTACTTAGGCAAGCTCAGGTAGTTAGGCAGCCCGGGGAGGTGGCATTTTCAGCACTGATTTGGGAGTTCTGCCTGTGATCGGAACTGTGAGAGAGTCTACAGACACAGATAAACTCAGGCTTGAGTCTGCCTGCCCCTTATGAACCAGCAGACCTTTCTCACTGCACCATACACTACCATGGCCGAGGGATCGTGTTCAACAAGAGGAAGCAGCTTGGGCTGGCTTAGTGGGAAAAGGTGCTTGCCCCCGAGCCAGACATCATGAGTTCAGCACCACAACCTACACAATGGAAGGAGAGAACTGACCTCCACATGACCTCCACACACCCCACTACATAAAACATAACAGGAAGAGCACCCAGTGACAGCGTTAGCAGAGCCCTGACTTGGATGATACCGACTTTTACCTCCTATATTACAAAGGAGATAGATTTTTCTCTGACATTTAATTCAATTGTTGAATATGGTAACAGATTACATGAAGTTGGAAAATCTCCAAAGTCCCATGTAGCCAGAGTCATCGTACACAGGTTTTGGGGGGAACATTACTGAACCCTGAATGGGATATACAGAGATGAGACTTTTTTTTTTTTTTTTTGGTTCTTTTTTTTTTCGGAGCTGGGGACCGAACCCAGGGCCTTGCGCTTCCTAGGTAAGCGCTCTACCACTGAGCTAAATCCCCAGCCCCAGAGATGAGACTTTTACCCCATTCCTTTGCTAACATGCCCCCCTCACCTCTCCTACCCTCTTTCAGCCGCGAAGTTTATTCATTTCCTGAGAACCCAGTTCTAAAGTTGCTGAACTCATTTTAAGGTTGGCAAGGAAAAAGACGTATTAGTGGACTCGGCTGAATTTACGTAACAGTCAAAAACCCCACTTTCTGGTGCCCAGCTTTCCAGTAATCTGCGGCAGTGAAGTTAAAGATCAGGTGACAGCCAAGCCTGCTGTTCAGATAATTCAACCTGTGGCCGAGTTGGTCTATATCTGATAGTTTGTAAGTTTTATTTATTTTAATGTGATTGTTTTCCTTTACACGTGACCGATGAAGTGTTTCTACATGTCATTTGGTTTCTACGCATTGCCGTAGAAGACAGTTGTGTGTGCACTTAAACTTCTATGAACACATTCACCAACTCGTTTAACATGAAAGAAAAAGTAAACTGTGATTTGGACTCGGCCGTTCAGTGTTAACTTCATCTGCACAGGTAGCATAGTTTTTATCATAAGGGATTAACTTTTTCGTCTGAAGGGAATATTAACTTCATGGCTTATTGTCTTCATAAGAAAAATGGCTTCGGACTAACTGGCTCATTTGGCTCTTTCTCCTTCTGCCTCCCAGTAAGAGCTCCAGTCTCTTCCCTGTCAGTCTCCTCTTTGATCTGCAATCCAGTTCATTCACTAAAGCCTCAGCCCAATCTTCTTCATAATTTCAACTCTCTACAGCAGAAAATTATAGTCTGTTCACAGTGGCCGTCATCCCTCCAGTCATGACACCCCTTGCTCTGGCATGAGGAGAATGCTTCTTGTACTGTGTCACTTGTGGTCCTTGCCAGGTTACTTGAAGACAGACTGGAGAGTTTTACAAATGTTCATCATGCCCACCTGAGTTCTATTAGCACAGACATGGTCAGGCCAGACATGAGTCTGTCAAACTTTCCTTAAAATTACCTTCTACAGGCCTGTAAACACTAAATATTGTAGCAAAAATTTCATGAAAAATTTTTTTTTTTGCTAATTACACTAACCTATTAGTCAGGCCATAATTGTACAGCATTGTGGGGTGGGAGGACGATGGAGAGGGCTTTTGTTGAACTATTTTCTCTTTATCATCCAATTAAATACAGCCTTGCCTTTGATGCTGCAGCTCATTTCCATTTACCCCTTACAAATGTTTCCGTGTCCAAGAGGTGTATTTCATAGCACTCTACAAATCACTAAATAGACTAACAGCTTTAAGAAGATTTAAAACAATCCCAAAGAAGTTGCATCTTTCCAACTACAACTTCAAATGGGCAGACTGCTTCAAGTCATGGTGCAGACTAACGGGTATTACGAAGATAAAATGCTAACTTGAGAAGTAGTCTGTTAAATATACACTTTCTCTTTGTATGACTTGAACATGAAAGGTAAAAAATCTTTCTAGATTTTTCGGGACACAGTGCTGAGGGAAGGCACTCACTCAGGGTTCATGCCCTCACTGTGATGGCCTGGGCAGAGTGTGAAAGACGATGACTGATACATCTGGGTCACATAATCTACACAAGAAATCCTCGGTTAAGTTTCTTTCACTTCATGAGTTTTCCCACTGGAATTTCCAATTTAAAATTTCCTTGTGATGATCGTTTTGGGGCAGGAAAAATGCCATTTTAGAAAAAAAAAACTAGTGTTTTTTCCTGACCATAAAAATATGAACATTACAGCTTGTGGTTATGTAAATTACTCATCAATAAAGCTACACTGAAAAGCGTGTGTGTGTTACCTTTCTGATCTCCGTGACCAGCTATCACACAGAAGCAACTTAAGAGAGGAAGCATTCCTTTTAGTTCATGGTCTCGGGGAATTCGTGTCACTGACCTGGTTCCTGGTTGTGTAAACTGGACCGTGAGTGAGGCAGTTTGTCACACCCAATCTTCAAACAAAGAAACAAAGAGTTTAGACTGCAAGCAACCACTTAACCTCCAAAGGCCACCCCTAATGGCCAGCTAAACCCTACACCCCAAAGCCTCCACAGCCTTCCAAAACGGCCTCCTGCTGAGAACCTGACCTTCAAACATAGGAGGTGTTTCACAATTCAAATTAGAACGGCGTGCACACACCTGTCTACCAGTGACAGAGGATGAAGTAGAGAGGGAAGTCCAGTTGTGGAGGCAAAGATGGAGGAGAGAAGATAGGAGCTCCTCTGTGGTCCATAGCGCTTGGTGATGAAGAGTGGCTTTGCATTTTTTACAACACTGAAATTAAAACAGCAAAACTAGACATAGCAATCAGTGGTTAACATTACTGCCAACAGTGACTTTCTTACTGGTTCATGGACACATTTATTTTTTTAACTTAGGAGAAATTGTAAAAGAGCTGGGCATAGTGGCATACATCTTTTTTTTTTTTCTTTTCTTTTCTTTTTTTCGGAGCTGGGGACCGAACCCAGGGCCTTGCGCTTGCTAGGCAAGCGCTCTACCACTGAGCTAAATCCCCCAAACACACACACACACACACACACACACACACACACACCGCATAGTCCCAGCACTGAGAAGTCAGTGCTCTCTGTGAGATGAGGCCAGTCTACATAGTGAATTCCAGGACAGCCAGAACTAGTAAGGCCTCAGCTCACTCAGAAAAACAAAAAACAAAACAAAACAAACAAACAAACAAAAAAAAAACCAAAAGGGAGAAAGAGGAACTGCAAAAGAAAAGATACTTCTGATTGGCCCCATTGAAATGTACAGCCAATTATTTTGATTGAAATTGTCTCTTTATTTTATTTTATTTTTTTTTCTATTCTTTTTTTTGGAGCTGGGGACCGAACCCAGGGCCTTGCACTTGCTAGGCAAGCGCTCTACCACTGAGCCAAATCCCCAACCCCGTCTCTTTATTTTAAATGCAATAATTTCTCTTTCTCAAAGGACCTCATTTTATAATCATGAAGGGAACCACTGGTTTTCATTTAAAAAGAGGGGCACTAGAAGTTCATTTTTTAAAGGACAGACAGGCAATTATTGTTAATTGTTTTTTCCATGGGCCTCTGTCTTATTGTCTTTCTGAGGAAATCTTGCAGGTAAAATGGCTCTGCAGTGGCTACATAAACCACTCACCAATTGGTGGGCCAATCATATTTGTCATCACGATACGCCAAGTTGTTTGTTGGCTGTACGTAAGATAGTCTTGTTCTGCTCAGTTAGCAAAAGCTATAAATCAGATTCCTCTGATCCAAAGCTATATTTTAGCTTTTGGGGAGATGGCTTCATCAAAATGCTCTTTTCTATGTGTTATCCCAAATCATATCAATTATATATATTTTTGAAAATTTTGCTCCAACTTGGTAATAATTCATGTTTTCTTAAAATCATTGCTGGAGGGTTTCCAACAGCCTTCTGGGTAACAGTGTTGCTATCTTCCCTCCAACAGCCTTCTGGGTAACAGTGTTGCTATCTTCTCTCCAACAGCACACTACGGAGTTTTTGTTTTTCCTTTGTTCCTGTAACTTAAAAAATACCAACAACTGGGGCTGGGGATTTAGCTCAGTGGTAGAGCGCTTACCTAGGAAGCGCAAGGCCCTGGGTTGGGTCCCCAGCTCCGAAAAAAAAGAACCAAAAAAAAAAAAAAAATACCAACAACTAAGTTCCAAAGTTTTGAGAGAACTCAAGAGAAATATGAGATGTGTATCTCAGAGAAATGATTGTATACTTGTATAGTGGCAGTTGATGGTCTGTGGTACTGGAAAATCCCGTAAAGTTCTGAAGTCCTGTAGCCTCGCTTCCTGCAGCCTGGGAGCAGCACACAGATGCGAAGGTAGCACCGTTGGGAATATTCTTGCCTAACTACATAAGCCCAGAAGGATTTCCATTCCTGTTTACACAAGTCTTAGTTTCACCTCAGAGAAACCAGTTCACTGAAATCCACATCAGTCACTCAAATGCTCCATAATAAACTATGCCGTGGCATTTAACTCTCAGAAGTCTTTAAATTGTAAACTGGAGACTAATCTTGAATATTATGCTTAAAGATTATGTCAGTAGTCATTTCCTGTGCATACGGCTATGACTGAGAAACTTCGCATACACATCTGCCCTCTGGAAGCAAGCATGTTGAGAGGATGAACCAAACCCCCTTCTTTCCATGTGTATGGCCATTTCAATGGTGGGAACTCCATTAAACTTGATTGCAAACATTGAAGAGGCAGACCAAAACCAGACTCCACAACGAGGATGCCAGGTCACACCTGGTCAGAAAGCAGCAGCAGCATCCAGTGACACAGGGCCCTGTTTCCTCTCCACCCACCCATTCCAGAGTGAGGATAGTAGTGGAAATATCTTAACATAACACAGCCTTACTTCAGTAAGCAATGGTCTCTCCTCTTCCCATAACTTCCCCAGATGGGTAACCACGAGCTCCAGCCACGGAAAGGTTCTGCCCACAGCTTGCTTAGATTAGGGTCCTGTCTTCCTCCTGCAGCAGTGGGCAGAACCTTTCAGTGGCAGGAGCTATCATGCAGGATCCAGGTCTAGTGAAAGAAACTTGAGGGAGAGAAACGGGAAAGGCAAAATTGATTCTAGGACAGAATCTAGATCCTACTTCATAGGTGAGCTGGAGACCATCAGTGAGTGGATACGTCTGATGAAGACAGCAGTTTCCTATGGAGGGGAGTGCTTATTTCTAATTGGCTTGGCTTTTAATTTACCTTCCTCTGATTGAAGGCCACTAAGGGCATATTCCTCCTAGAATAAAATTACACATACCTTGAAAATGCAAACTTCAGCCTGGTCATGGTGGCCCACACCTTTGATCCCAACACTTGGGAGGCAGAAACATGAATCTCTAAGTTAGTAGTCAGCCTGGTCTACAAAACAAGTACCAGAACTTGGAGATACAAAGAGGGAGCCTCTCTCAAAACAAAACAAAACAAAACAAAACAAAACAAAATAAAACACCCAGAAAGAAAATGCAGACTAAGCAAGATACTAAACTTTCAGTTTAAACTTAGGTAAGGAGGGAGTGGACCTCTCAGTTCCCAAAGTTGCCTTCTGTGTATAAGGGCCAAGGTGTAGGGGGTGGGGTGGCTCAGTGGATAAAGCACTTACAGCTCAGGTGTGAGGTTCTGAGACTGAATCTGAGACTCACATAAAAACCAGACACAGAAGCACATGCCTGTAATCCACTTCCAGCATGGGGGCGAGCTGAGACAGGAGAACCTCTGGAACGAGGAAGACATACACACTGATGGGCAGTTAGAAATCCTGTATTAGGGTTCTAAGTGCAATGGCTGCTCTTTCAGGGACGGGAGTTTGATTCCTGGCACCCGCAACCATTTGTAACTCCAGTTTCAGGGGACTTGTCACCTTCTTCTGGCCTCTGCAGGCACCTCACGAACACATGTTACACAGACATGCATGCAGTCAAAACATTCATACACACAAGATGAATGTAAAAACTAAAAAAAATGCATTAAGTCAGCTTACATTAAAATTGCAACAACAGCAGTCTTACACCTGAAAGTCTGAAAAACAGTTGCTCAGTCTCTACAAGGTAGGGGCCTCAGCGGTCCTGTTCTGGAAGGTTTATCCTCAATCCATGATGAAAGATGACGGTCCTGATATCAGTGAAGGAAGCATCAGCACAACAGGGTGCATTAACTCTGAGTCGTGAGGGAAAGATGAGAAGACAAACAGGGAGCAGTCTCCCGCAGTTCTTTGGTCGAGGCACCCTGCTAATAGTTCTAAAAACTAGCATAATTCTATTTTGTGGCAAGGTGACATTAAACCAACCAAAATAGAGAGCCCTTCTCAAACAAGATGGCAAGTGAGAGCTGACCTTCAAGAGTGTCTTTGAGTATCCCCATACACACCTGCACTCAAGCACACATATGATTCATGTGCACATATGCAACACACATGCGAGGAAAGAGAAAGGGAAGGAGGAAAAAAAGAAGGAAGGGAAGAGAGAGGGACGGAGGGGATGGAGGGAGGAAGGGAATAGACAGAGAGAGGAGGGAGGGAGGAAGAGACAGACGGAGGGAGGAAGGAAGGAAGGGAGGGAAGGATAAGAGGAAATTCCAGAATAACATGAAGTCAGTAAGATGTCATTGCAAAAACATACAGCTCACACCTCAAAAAGGATAAGTGACAGTTTATTCTGGAGGCAAACATGGCTCAGGAACCCAGGTTTGGGTTACCTCAAATAACATGTTTTAAGAAAGCAACAGTTCAAGGCAGACCCTATAGACCCCAAAGGACCTAGAACTGGTGTAGTACCTGAGCTAGAGGGCAGCAGGCTATGATGTACACCTGACATCTCCCTAAGGATGGGCTCTATTGACTGGGACCTAAAGATGACCGTCTAGGGGAGGGGAGAGTCTGGGATAAACACTTTGCCACAGACAGCAAATAAGTCACCAGCTTGTTGAGGTTTGGTCTGTTGCCATATATTGCGATGCTAATTCTGCACCGGCCTAAGAGTGAGTTCTCACATTTACAGGCTTTGTACAAACTTAGTTCCTTAGTTTAAAACTATTGGTTAAATAAAATTGGCTACAGCCAATTATTGGAGGGATTAGAGGTGGGTGGGTTTTGAGTTACCTGGTTGGGACTGGAGAAAAGAGAAGAGAAAGAAGAGACCAGAGAGGGAAAGGAGGAAGAATGAGAGGAGAGAAGAAAGCCATGGTCTTGTGTGTCTTGGCCCTCAGCTCATGAGCTTCTGCTAGGTCCTTGGATGGTCCTACGACTTGTCCCACTTACTCCTCCGAATATTCGTCTACAGGGAGAAGGGAATCAACTTGGACCGTGTTCTAATAAGCCCAATATAAGAAAAGAAGCAGAAGAATTTGGCGGCCAGGTTGACTTTTAAAAGCTGAATAGGAATTGACAGAGAAAGCCGAAGAAACCTACATGTGAAATGCTGTTTAAGCCGAAAACAGCAAGATTCATACAACATTCTGAACACACGACTCATGAGACAGAAGACACTCGCTTTCTTCTTACATTTTGAAATGGAGTCGCACTATTTGTGTGTGCGCATGCGCATGGGTGCGTGCCTTGGTGCTTGTCTGTGGGCATGCGCACCGGTGCATGCTTTGGTGTTCGTGTGTGCGGTTAGAGAACCATTTGGAGGAGTGATGGTTGTTTCCACTTTATATGGACTCGGGGGTTGAACTCAGGTTGCCGGGCTTGCAGGTCAAGCACCTTTACCAGACACTCACCTTCCCGCCTGAGCAAACTCACCGTTGTCTGCTTCTTTTGTGAAGCAGTCTTGCTATTTCCCTTTGTGCCCTGCATGGTTAGCAAGCAGATGGGCAGTGTTTGTCTGTCTGCATATTCCTCTCCAGCCAGCAGGTTTTCCAAGTTCTTGGGAGAGTGTGCTCACACAGTATGACACTGCCTAGGGAGTGGGCACAGGGTCTCTGGCACATATGCATAATGTACACACAGAGGATGCTTAAATTCACTTTCCATGTAGCTGTAATTGCAGTCTTATGCCCTCCAGTTAACTGTTCCCTTCAGTTAACATACTCCTTGTCAATCATTCTATTTCCCTTAGAGACTCCTGAGAACAGCATGCTTATTGTCCTTAAAAAAGGAAACTGGCAAAATTCGAGAAAAGACTCATTAATTGCTTATTGTAACTCACTGGAGGTTTAATGGGATTTTAATTGCAGGACATAATTTATATTAGACTATGATTGAGGTATAAATAACCTTACTGTAACCTCAGTTTAAAATTTTCAGCTACTTACATTCTTGACTGTGTAATCATTCTTGAATAATTTTCTTTTTAAGCAGTGAGGAAAGCTGTATTATTTCATGTGACAGGAAGCTGATGCTGGAGGCTCCGTGGTTGGTGAAACCTAGTTCATTTAGCGACTTAGCAGGGTCTCTGGGTTGCTTTGTCCTCTGAGGTCAGTTTTCCTCCTTGCAGAAGATTCGAGCAGAAACTGAGTATTCTTATACAGATGAGGACGGGCAGAGGAAGAGGGTCAACGTTCTCCCGCGTGTTCATCAGAAACGGTCCCAAAGTCTCCTAGGGACCTCCCTTCAAGTCCCATTGAACAGTTGGAACAATTTTAAAACATCCTCTTAGGTTGAGAATTTCTCGTGATGGGATTTAAGTAGTTGTTTTCAAAGCTTATTAACTCGAAAGTTAAGTTGAATGGAGAAGGAAAATCCTAGTGTTTCACACTGACAATTGAGCCACATGGCTGTTTGAGATCCAGACAGAAATCATAAGTAATTTAGGTAATTTTCAACAAAATTATCTCAGTAAAGTTCATGTGCTCTAAGTATTTAAGCATCCAATTTCATCCAGATCAATGCCCTATTTTCTGACAATTTAATGTATTTTTCCGCAGATTTGGAATTTTAAATTGGACAAAATATATAAATGCTATGATTATCTCAATGTCAATATTATGTTTAAAAATAATCTTGCTGGAGGGCGAAAGGCTTTTATATAAGAAAGTCATGCGTTTCTGACTAGGGTCATTTGTGTTTCTCTTGCATTAACTCTATTTTGACATGCTTACTACTGCGCTCCAGAGCATAAGGATGTGGTTATTACCACCAGTTCCTACCAGTTCCCACCAGTGTTCTGTTAGAACACCTAGGAGGTCTTCAAGTCACTCTCTACTTTAAGCAAGGACTGATGGCTGAAGGGATTAATTTACTAATGGGAGCTACATGTGGAAGTAACGATTTCAGATTCTGGCCACCTGGAGAAAAATAATATCCACATGTATTTCTAGAAATAATAACTTTTTTTTGAGACAGGGTCTCTGTATTTAGTTCTGTAACTCACTGTGTAGACCAGGCTATTCTCGAACTCACAGGGATCCTCCTGCCTCTGCCTCCAGAATGCTGGAACTAAAGGGCTGGAGAGATGGCTCAAAAGTTAAGAGCACTGACTGCTCTTCTAGAGGTCCCAAGTTCAATTCCCAGCAACCACATGGTGGCTCACAACCATCTGTAATGGGATCCATTGCCCTCTTCTGGTGTGTCTGAGGACAGTGGCAGTGTACTCATATACATAAAATTAATTAAAAAATATACACCACTACACCCAGGGAAATACTAAGCTTTTAAAAGTAGTTCTGGTTCTATTATCAAATGGATAGTTGTTGTTTAGTTCTATTGTATTCAAATCATGACATTTTCCCCCTGAGGTGTGTTTGCAGATGGCAGCATTGATTCAACTAATTAGTGTAGGGGCCAGAACCTCCCACAGATCTGCTCACTGCTGGGGAATGCTGGATCCAGTCCATGAGGCCAGGTGTGATGGCTAAAGTTATGTTTTAAGTTGAACTTACTGTGCTTGAGAGATCTATAAAACAAAACCACGTCTAACCAGTAAGCCCCACTTACCCAAGTACAGATAGCTTCCTGGAGTGCTGGAGCTGTTTCGGAAGGTAACAAGTCACGTGTTTTCAATTCTAGCTTGGTTGCCCCAACTGCTCAGGATGTGCTTGATCACACACAGGCAGGAGAAAATGAAGCCAGGAAGTAAGTCAGGATGTATGCTTGCCCCCAATTGGACAAAGGCAGGAAGTATGTAGTCTTGTGGGGTTTGACTTTATAAACTTCTTAAGGTAATTCTGTGCCATTTCCCAGGAATCTCAGGTATGGTCTGGCTAGTATCTAAAGCTTGTTACATATTTGGCGAAAAAAATTGTGATAGTGGACTTATTCTTTCCTAGTGGAATTAACAGAAGGTAGAGAAAAATGGGAGAGTTTTTTATAGGCCTCAGATGCTATCTGATGTCATTCTTAGCTTTTGAGTTGGTGTAAGCCAGTGGTCTGCTAAGATAATAGATTCTAAAAGGGTTTTTATCTAGTACTTACAAGATGTTAGTTCAGACAGAGAGCTGTTCAAGAGGAACTAGTCTCTGCATGTGCAACATTCCAGTCTCTCCAGAGCACTGGGGTTCTAATCAGTCAGTATCTGTAGACACAGCTTTTCCCATTCACATACTTTGATGGTATAAAAGTAACACATTTCTAAGAAGATTTTTGATGTACTTTGAGTTAATTTTTATCCATGATGTAAGTAATGGAAGGACTCAGGTACATCAACCTGTCTTCCCAGAACCATTAGTTGGAAATATGTCCGTTCTCCCACTGAACGTCTTTGGCAGCCTTTCAAAAATCAGAGCGATCCATAGGTGAGATATACACTACAACATTGTTGACGTCAGGAGTTTCAGTAGTTCCTTTTCTCATCGTTTCACAGAAGAACAATTCAGGAGAAGCCAAGAGAAGTCAGATAGAATCAGTCAGCTGAGAGAGGAGTTTGAGCCACAACAGCTGACTCGACCAGCCAGCCAGAGTTCAGAAAGAGCTTGAAAGAGTCAGCTTACTCAGCAATAAGTCTCAAAGGCTGAAAACATTCTAAGTCTAGGTTAGAGTTACTGAGGCTAGCCACTCGAAGGACTAGGCCTAGGTTAGCAGACAGAGGCAAGAAGTCTTGGAGATGACAATTACATCAGGTGAGTAAAAGATACTTTAACACAGTAACTCCATCTCAAGGTGCCATATGCTCCCTTTGGCCTTTGTAGGTACCTGTACTCATGTGCAGACACATACATTTAGTAAATAGTAAAATAAATCTATTAATAATACAAAGAGACTTTAAGAGAATGAAAAGGGAAATACTATAAGAAAACATTTGCAAATCATATATTGTAAGGAATTAAACTGCATAAAGAATTCTTGAGCTGGAGGGAAGAAATGGAAAGAAAGTGATATAATTATATTTTAATTAAAGATATATTTTTGAAAAGGAATTCTTGTGGGTTGGAGAGAGAGAGATGGCTCAGCAATCAAGAGCACTGGCTGCTCTTCCAGAAGACCCAAGTTCAATTCCCAGCACCCACATGGCAGCTCACACAAGTCTGTAACTCCAATTCCAAGACTTCTGACACCCTCACATGGACAAACATGCAGGTAAAACACTGATGGACCTAAAAATAACGAAAACAAAACCCCACTACCACTCATCACTCAGTGTCAAGTTCACCTCTGAGTTTATGAGGCCAGTTTAGTCTATAGAACAAATTCTAGGATAGCCAGAGCTACAGAGAGACATTGTCTCAAAACAAACAAACATGGAAAACTCTTGAGGCACCTGTAAAGAGTAGGCAACGGAAAGATATTAGTGCGTTAGGGGCTGTCCTATAGGAACTAGGATAAAGGACCATGTGTTCATGTTTGCTTCTCTTTCTTACATGATCTAGGACCAAGTGGTCTGAACAAAAGAAACAGCTTGCATTTGGGGGCCCAAGACAAAGACTCTAAACTCCTCTGTTAGGTTCTGTATCATTTTTTTTTCAGGGTTAGATTTTTAGAAGATTTTTAGGTCTAGTAGAAGGGTTCTGAGACAATTATCCTTTAGAAGATATTCACTGGAAGGGTCATATTATCAGTACCAGAGAGAGAAGAATGGGGTCCTGATGAGAGATCCTTCAGTTCAAGAATGACAATGGTCATTTTTCACTTACAAATGTCTAGAGGGCTGGGGGGCTCCACGCCATGTGATCTGTTCTAGGGAGTGTAGGAGTCAGAGGCAGAGGGCACAGGAAAGAGAGTAAAATTGTAATTCAAAGTTACACTGCTCAGGAGCAAGAGGTGAGCTGGGCGGGTGGTGCTTAAGGGTTGGGAGGCTGGGAGTGTGAGGGTGGGAACTGTTTTGGGTGGGTAGGGTCTATGATCTAATGGTCTGGCGTGCGTGCACGTATCTGTATACATGCAGAAGGTGTATACAGATGGTGGTCAATATCAGGTGCCTTCCTCACTCGGTCCCCACCTTCTTAGTATTGTGTGTACACATGCATACATGTGTGTGGAGGCCAGAAGGAGATCCCTCTTCACCTTATTTTTTTGAGACAGAGTATTATTGAGCCTGGAACTCAAGCTAGACTGGCTGTTGGATTTCAGAGCACAGAGTAAAGAGACAGAAAGCAGAAAGAGGCCAGAGTCTGACCTTGGCAGATAAAACTCCCTTTCAAATAGTGAGGGTCAGACACCACAGTGGAGAGTACATGAAGATTGCATTGGCCTGGCCCTCCATGGTTGTTTGCTCAACCACGACAGATTATCTTGGGAGACAGTCCATTTCAGCCATCATTCCACTCTAGGTGTGGTTGGCAGTAACTTTGAGAAAATCAGCTGTAATGTCACCGGGATCCTGTTTACAACCTTGGTTTTCTGTTCCGCTGTGGTCGCCACTGAGGTCCAGGCATCCTCCTTTGTCCCCAGGCGTGGGGATTCTATGGTGTCCAAATTTGCTTCTCTGTTGCTGTGTATAAAACAATGATCAGAACCAATTTAGGGAGAAAGGGTTTGTTTTGGTTTACAATTCTACATCATAGTTGATCATTGAAGGAAGTCAAGGCAGGAATTCAAGGATGGAAATGAAGCAGAAACCATAAATGAATGTCACTTACTGGCCTGCTCCCCACAGCTTGCCCACTTTGCTTTCTTATATAACCCAGGACCTCCTGCCCAGAGGGGGCACCAGCCACAGTAGGCTGAGCCCTCCCACGTCATCAGGAATCAAGAATACTCCCCATAGACACACCTACAGCCAATCTGCTGGAGGTGATTTTACTTTTCCATGTGTATATTTCAGACAAGGTCATAAACATTTCTTTCTCTGGCACCAACCCTAATGTTTTTTTGTAACCAGGACTCAAGAATAGAAATTAAGATAAATAAAATGGATAAAAGTCCAGGCCAGTGAGATGCTTGGCAGATAGAGGAGTTTGCTGTGCGAGCCTGAGTTCCAGCCTGAGAATACATAGATAGGTGGAAAGACAGAATCAAGTCCATATAGCTGTTCTCTGGCCTCCAACTGAGCATACACAAAAATGAATGCACCCCTGTAGAAGTGACTTTGATTTGCCTGGAGTAATTGTCATCTCAGAGACTTACTGCCTGTGTCTTCTAACCTAGACCTAGTCCTGAAGCTTCGAGCCTTTGTACAATCTGATCTGGGCCTTTAATGTTTTCAGCCTCTGAGACTTGCTGCTGAATAAGCTCACCCCTTCCTATTCTTTCTGAACTCTGGCTGGCTGGTTCAACCCAGCTGTTCTGGCTCAGACTCCTCTCCAAGCTGACTGAATCAATGTAGCTTCTCTCTCGGCTTTGCTCTTTTAATCTGCTTGGCTTCCAACTAACTCTGGCTGTCTGTTCTACTCTTCCTGGCTCTTCCTCACTCTCTGGCTTATTCTGTCTTCACCTGTTCTCTCTCTGTAACTTCTTCTCTCTTTGTAACCTGTCTCTGTATAACTGTACCACTAAAATGGGCTCCTTTTCTCTGCCTGCCCCTCAAGTAGCTTTCCTTCCCTCTGTCTTCTCACGAGAGTTGGGCTTCCTGTTCTGTTAAATCTGTCTCTGATTCCTCACTCTGTCTACCACTCAATTAGACATCACTTTCAAACATGAGTGCTTCCTTCTACAAACAAATTTTACTTTCCTTGTTTGGGACTCAAGGTGTGTAGTAAGGGTGTGTCTGTATCCAGCCAGAGGGCATAAAGGTATGTGCTAAGGCTGAGCCTCACCACAGCTAGAACCCATTTCTTTAAAAACAAAAAACCAAAAACCCAAATAACACAGTCTTGGTGTTCACAGTGCAATCAAATATCATGCAGGCAACTTTGGTAAGTGGTTTGATGTCAATTTGACACAGTCTATAGTGGTCTAAGAGGAGGGCCCCTCACTTGAACTGCGAACATGAGATCCGGCTGTATGCAAGCCTATCAGACATTTTCTTAATTAGTGATTGATGAGGGAGGCATAGAAGGAGCCAGGAGGTTAGAACAGTTAGTTTGAGGCCGAGAGAGAAGGCAGCTCTTTGTCGGTCAGGATACCCCTGGCCAGGGGACCAGGGAAGCAAGCAGAGAAGGTATGGGATAAGCCATTGAGTAAGCTGCACCCCGTCCTGGCTCTGCATTGCCTCCTGCACTGCTCCAGTTCCTGTTTTGACTTCCATCAGTGATGAACAGTGATGTAGAATGCTAAACCAAGTAAGCCCCTTTCCTCCCCAACTCGCCTGTGCTCGTGGAGTTCATCCTAACTGTCAGGTTCAACAGTAGTAACTCAGTTGGTGACTACTTTATGACTAAGAAAATTTCTATTACTACTAGAAATCAAAGTCGTTAACAGCCTTCTCCTTTTTTTTCTGACAACTCATTTTTATCTCTCTCTCTGTGAGCATGACTGTGTGCTTGCTGACTCCAGAACCCTAACTTTAATGGAGCTGCTGTGGGCTGGCGATGTCTTAGCAGTTAAGAACACTGACTGTCCATCCAGAGGCTCCAGGGTGAGATTCCCAGCACCCGCACACTGAGTTGGCTAATAACTGTCTATCATGTAACTTCAGTTCCTGGGAATCTGACACTTTCTGCTTAACTCTGTCAGTTCCAGGTTCGCAGATGATGCACACATGGCTTGTGTACAGGCTAAACACCCATACATACAAAATAAAGCTTAACAAATTAAGTGGAGTTGCGAATATCAACGTTTTTTAAACACTTAAGTAGGTGAGGATGGAAAAAAAAATAGGTGAGGATGTAGAAGACCGAGCAAACATAAGGCCCAGGACTGGGAGATGGTCCTATTTTAAGGCATTATTAATCACTTGCAAAGTCAATTAAAAAGCTCTAGCTGGGGCTGGAGAGATGGCTCGCAGTGGTTAAGAGCACTGCTCTTCCAGAGGTCCTGAGTTCAAATTCCACAACTACATGCTGGCTTACAAACATCTGTAATGGGATCTGATGCCCTCTTCTGCTGTTTCTGAAGAGAGCAACAGAAATGTTTTTTGTTTTTTAAGTTCTTTAAAGAAAGAAAAAAAGCTCTAAAGCTCTAGCTGAAGTATTCTAATCCCCACAACCTGCTTCCTCCGCTCCAATATAAACACAGATCAGGAAGAGGGGGTGTGAAGGCGGGCACTCGGAAGAGGGCTGGCCGGAAGAGGCGGAGCCTACATGAGCACCTTAGGCTTGCACACGCTGGGCCACTTCCTTTCCGGGCAGCGCGGTGGAGCGTAAGCATGTTGAGCTACGTGGCGGGGAGCGGAGGCCGTGGGCTGCGGAACCCGGCGTGTCCTCCGGCTCTTCCAGGTGCGAATCTTGCGGTCTACCTACCCCTTGGGTGCGGAGCGGGGCTCCTTGTTGGCGGCGCCGGTCCCTAGCCAGGTACTGTAGGCCCCATGGCCTGCTGTGAGCGGCGGGTCGCCTTCCCGCGCGCTCGGGCTTTGAAATAGTCTCCAAATCTTAACCGAGCTCTTAGTTATAAGGCCTGTCCCCCTAGGACGCTTCGAAGTGCAGGGAGGAGCGGCCGCTTTGGTAGCAGTTTTCAGCCGTGCGTGCACAGTGGCGGGAGTCCCTTTGTGTTCCCAAGAAAAGCCACCGTGCGGCCTGTTTCAGGCTTCCTAAGTGGATTATCAATTTTTCCATAGGAAATATTACAGAGGCGGAGAATATTGTTTCTTAGCTATTAAGACCGTCAAAGGTTAATGTTTGATCTGAACTATTGGCGGCACTTTAAAACGCTTTTATTCCTGGATCACCCCTGTAAGTACGGTCTAAAAGAGAGCAAAATTTTTGAAAGCCACACAGGGTTGCGATGTTGGCTAAAAGAAGGTGGTAGTGTTAAGTTCTGAAGCACACGCATTCAAGAGAGCACACCAGTTGAAAGTCATAAGACGTTTCCAGTAATTGGTTCAGTCATTACTTCTCTTGGAGTTCTGTAGGACATGACTTGTGATTCAGGCCCTGCCGTTTGCTGTTTTAATGTGCAGGTGATGGCCTGCATATATAGCCTCTTAGCTTTTCACTGTAAGCCCCAAGATGAGCAAAGGCTTGGTTGAATCCTCTAAGTCTGTACTGCCACAGTGAGGGGCTAAAAGCTCTTTCTGTCTGTGATAGATGGGTGAGGGGACAGGAACTCAAGCCTTGCAGGAACCTGAAGTGAGCAGAAGCAGAGGCCGTGGAGTAATGATGTAGAGCTCAGGACCTCCACCCACAAGGGGTCACCCCAGTCACTGATTATGAAAATACCTTACAGGTTTGCCTACAGCCTTAAGCAGGCATTTTCACAGTTGTAGCTCCCTACACCAGTGACTAGCTTCTGTCAAGTTGTCAGAAAAGTAGCCAGTGCACACTCAGACAAGGTACTAAAACATGGAGCTAAGTTGGGAGTTCACGATCAAATATTTTAATTTTTAGGTGCAACAAAACCTGTCTCTTTTGAGGGTGCTTGAGCAAATGTTTTTGAAACTTGTCCTGTCCTGGAAAGTGGTTGGAACAAGCTGCCAGAACTACGGTTACCAATAACAAGGTACACATCTTTTTCTTTGTGGTTTGATTAACATGGGGCCTTAATAGCTGGCACAATGATGACTTATGTTTTTGCCGTTTACCCAGCTGAGGGTTTCTTTGAAGAGAGAATCTTGAGACTGAGCTGCCAGCAATGTATAGATGGTGCAGATGACTAACATGTGGTGTCATTGTTAAATGGTGACTGTTCTCCCCAGCATGTAGGTAGCTGCAGTGAACGTCCAACTTCGGGAGCTGTGATGTTTAATCCTCGTTGTTTTGGGTAAGTTTGTTCTGTCAGTCATGTCCGTTGATTGAATAGTATTTGATAACACTGAGACTAGAGCCAATTCCTTTTGAAGAACATTAGTGTGAGCTTGAAGAAAAATGATTTTTTTGGGGGGGGCTTCTGACTGTCCTTTTCTTTTTGGAAGGTCCAGCACACAGTTTGGAATGTAAAATGAAGACTTGGTCAAGAAACCATGAAGGGGGGGGCCTGGAGAGATGGCTCAGTGGTTGAGCATCGACTGCTCTTCCTGAGTTCAAATCCCAGCAACCACATGGTGGCTCAACAACCATCTGTAATGAGATCTGATGCCTTCTGGTGTGTCTGAAGACAGCTACAGTGTACTCATATATAATAAGTAAAATATTAAAAAAAACCATGAACGGAAGCAAATGGTGAAAATTAGTATTTAATTTGGTATCAATATGTTATGTAGAAATAAACGATTTTAATTGCTATGAGCATTAGTTTCTTTAAAATGCATGTCTTTAAAACACCATTCTCATAGTAAAATAAACCTCATCCTTCATGAGCTGCAGACTTCATTTACTTTTTGTCAACACAAGCAATCCTGATGGCCAGTACACCAATACACCGTGGGGAAGAAAGTGACTAGACCACTTGAGAACTCTTAAGACTGGTTTTCCTCTGGTGAAGACTTGGCAAAGTCTTTAACCACTAGAATCCCTAAGTTTAGTAAATAGCTTAAAAATTGAGCAACATGGTAATGACTTGGGGCTTGCAAGGGGTGGGGAAGTGGTTTCTTAGCTGGCACAGAACTCTGGATTTGATTCCCTGATAGGAATTCCTAATGTTAGACTTGCCAGTTGTGGCTGTTTTTGCTCTTTAAGAATTGTTTTGTTCTTCATAGAGACCTAGATTTAGCCACATCACGAAAAAGGACAAAACAGGTCTTAATTTGTATATACTATATCATTAACTTGCTGTTGAGAGCAGGTACCTAAAAGTACCAAGTGCTGTGTGACCCTGGAGTAGTAGCACCTCCTGACAAAAAGACGACATGCCCCCGTCACTTTCATTATATGTTGCAGGAGGATATAGAGGATTCCCACATCTGGCCTTATAAAGTAACACCCATAATGCACGTGTCAAAGGCCTCACAGATATTTGGGTCATTAAGTTGCAGTGATATGAACTCATCACTGGTAAATTTTAACAAGCGTAATCTGGTTATGTATGTAAAGCATTGCTACCTGATGGGTGGGATGGACAGAACCTTTTTCACACTGTACTGTGTGTATGTATGTATATATATATGGGTGACCAGGAAGTTTCTGGTGTGAAGCTCCTTGGTAACATTTAGGTATAAGGTTTCTGTTGGTTTTGGATGTTGGGTTATTTGCATATTTGTAATAATGAAGGGGGCCACATTTCATACCCTCAGTGGTATTCTATCCAATAACTGAGATGATACATCTGGACCCTTACGCCAAAACCACTCCCATTTACAAAGGTTTGTGGAGGCCTGGGAAGTAACTCTAACTTGCTTATTCGTCACTAGAAAGGACAGCTGTCCCGGGTCCACATGTGGCAATGAAGTGTTGGAGCTGCTGTTGGCACTGAGTCAGGTAGAGATCTCTCTGCTCTAAGTAGTCCTCATCATACAGCTCAAATGGAAATAGTGCGTTGGGCGCAACACAAAACGCGGTGGCCCCTAAACGAACAAAATACAGTGTGAACAACATTAAAAATGGAGTACATTTCAACAAAATAAGGTAAAAGTAACTCCTAGATATTGGGTTTCATCATTTAAGTTTTATTTTGGTAGCCCTTCATTTGGAGTCGTCTTGGCTGGCTTGCCTCTGCCTCAGTGCTGTGGCTAAAGGTGGGAATTATCACATGTAGCTGATTTAAGTATATTTTAAATATAAGATTATCTTTGTCACCCAACCAGGTTCTAGGTCCCTCTCAGGCCCATCCCTTATGCCCTCTGTATTATGGGATCCTCACCTCTGACCACCCTCCCACACTCAGGACCAGGCTGCTCTCCACTACAAACCTGTGCCACATAAGTGTTGATGACTTTGTCTATCATGAGTGCTTTAGTATTACATTTGAGGAAAGCCGTCCTCAACACTCAGTTGTCTATGGGCTGTTTCCATAAGCACACTTGTCCAATCCTCATTTCTACTCTAGCTCCAAGCAGCTCTGATCATGGGCACTACAGACCTCTGGCTTAGATGCAAGTGTGTCTCCATAGCCTGTGTCCTGTGTCCACTCACTTTGGAAACCCTTTCTTGGCTTCTGGAACACCCTACCTTTCTTCCTATATCCTAGTTTTGAAATTTCATAATTTTTTTCCGACCTATTTCTAATTCTTCAAAGACAGTTATGTAATTATATTTTAGGTAGTTTCATCCACTTGACTTAAAATGCCATCTCTGTTCTAATTTTTATATTTCCAGTTTAAAACTCTGTAAGATTCAGATTATTCTGTGTGTGTTTATAGCTTGATCAGCAATGATTCATTCACCCTGGATAAAGCACCTAATGCTCACCACAGTGCCCAGTGTATGTGCTCTCACCCTTCAGGGTGAACAACCCTACAGGACTCCCTTTACTCCTAGTTTGTAAATCTTACTGTAATTCTTCAGAGCACTTTCTGTTGTTCAGCTGACCCACATACTGTGTTTTGTCCTTTGTTTCTCCCTTTCTGCGTACACTTTGAGCAATATCTTATGAGGTTTTTGTTTCTCTATCTAATATTGTATGGACTTTTCCATTATTAGCAATTTATGATATGTATATGTATATATATACACAAACTTTTATATAAATATATACATATAAAACTTGTTTCCCTTTCTACCATATTTTTACTTTATCTGCTCTTAAAAATAAGATTCAATATTTTTAGCCTTTTTTTTTAAATCTGACTTTTTAAAGTTTGCTTTGACTTGATTCACAAATGGGAAATCTTTCCCTTTTTAAGGAAACCCTTGATTTGATGTTTTAACTCCTCCATTCTTTGTTCTTTTCCCTTACATTTATTTGCGCTTGCTTGTTTTCTGTTGTTTTTCTTTGCTTGCCTTCTATTTTATCTCACTCTGCTCTTCACAATTATGGGGGAAGCAGTGTGAGGACACGGGTGTGGGGCAAGCAATATATGTTATATAAAATAATGTGTCAAATAATGGGACAAATAACATACTGTTTAGTATTTGTTGGAACCAGTTTTTAAACCGGTTCAGGATGACAATCTAGTAATCATTTATCTCTACAATCTATTTCGTAAAATTTACAGTCTTGTCTCCTTTAGAAAGGACACCCACAAATCTGTATATGATAATTTACAATCCTGAATCCTTGGCTTGGAGTTGAACGAACAGCTCAGTGTCAAGAACCCTTGCTGCTTTTCCAAAGAATAGGTACTTGGGAGGTTAAGGCTTGACCGCAAGTCAAAGGTGAGCCTGGGCCCTGTGCTGAGGCTGTTTTACAAATGCTCCAAATAGAAATCTGCATAAGTAGGTGTTCATTAACAGATGACACTGCCACCAGCACAGTCGCATATCCCTGAGATCCCAGCGCTTAGAGACTTCACAACCAGCCTGGGCTACATGGCCTTGAACAAACAGTAAATGTTCAAATTCAAATAAGACATATCCAATAACAATAAAGATTAATTATTTTGAAGTATTTAAAAGGTAATAATTTAATAAGCTAAGAGATTCAGGAGCATTACTAATTTAGTGCATTACCATATTTCAATGTGAGAGATATTTCGAACAATAAGGCTGCAATTAGTACATCTTCTCTGAGCACTTTATTCCTTAAGTTCAGTCGAGCGTGAGCTTCAGATAAAGAAACTCTTAAAGAAAAACAGGGTAGTAAAAATGTTATACATATTTAAACAAGACAAACCAAGATATGACATGAGCTACGTGTTAAAAGATCTCATGCTATTTTTTTTCTTTTAAGCTATTTCTTTCCCACAATCTTAAATAAATTGTCAGAAGAAGCAGATACCCTGACTTACAAAAAGGGGAGGGGCTAATACTTAGCACTCCACGTCCCCTGCTCCAAGTTCTGCTCCAGTAAATACACAGACGGGGGAAACAAGCCTGACTGAACATCTCTTACAAACATATAAGATACATAGAGATAGATCCTTGGCTCCTCTGTCAACTCATTTGTCTAAAGTCCTCATGGGACCTTGCAATTCAAATTTCTTGATACATAAGGGAATTCTGTCCACAGCATCCTGAACTCATTACCTCATCCCCTTTGAACATACGCTACTACTCACTACTCATCTCTTTAAACATGGAAACTTTTTTACCTGAGGTAGCTTTCAGCTTTCATAGGCAGGTGTGAGGTTCTTAAGTGACTGTTGGACACTTGACATTCAGGGAACTGAAACTGAGTCTGTAGACTTGACTGACTGACTGACTTTGGCAATAATTTGTGTGTGTGTATATATGTATGTATAAAGGGAGGATAGGATACTGAGTGAGATAAACTTTACCTACAAAGTTTAAAATCTGGGCTGAAATTACTGTCCCTGAAATTACTTCCACCCACTGGTCTTGTTCTATCTGCGGGGACTGAGGTCAAAATGTGACACCTCTTCAAATGTTATTTTCACAGTTGGCTCAAGGCTTATTTTTTCCAACGTAAATATTCCTAGTATCTGTAATGGCAGGAGGACTAGTGGTGCGGCTCAAAGATTTAAGGCCCTGGGTTCCAGCCTAAGCTACACACACATGCACATACACAGTGTCATGAAACATAAATTTGCTACCAGGTTGGCAGTGAACTCACAGACATCCACCTACCTCTGCCTTCTGAATGCTGGGATTTAAAGTGTGTGCCACCATATATGGTGAAACATAACTTTCCTTTCCTTAATAGTCTAGCTCTTTTCCTTATGACCTGATTTGGTCAACCTTTAGAATACCGTCCTGGGTGTTTCATTTCACTGTCAGAGTGGAGACAGGAGTTCACATTTTCTTGCTCTTAATACATGTTCTATTAATACAACCTAAATCTCAAAATGATAAATCACTTTACATGTTTGTTCACATTAATCATGAACAGAATGAAATCTCACACCTTTCTCATTAGGTGGCGCCACTCTCTTCCCACAAGCCACACTTGTACCAGGAAGCTTGGGAACCTTGTTGGAGACTTTACATTTATTCTATTAACCTTTTGCTAGGTCAAGATCATAATTCAACTCTGTGAACGTCTCTCAATGTAACATATTTGATTATTGTAACCCTAAAAAGAATCTTGAAAAATATGTGTGGAACCTTCATAATAGGAGAGAGGAATGAATATTCTGTAGAGGAGAATTAGGCTGTAGTAAGTGTTCTTTTCCTGGTTCATCCATAAACCCATATCCACTCTCAGGATTGTCCATGTAAGATACAAAGGTAGAGTTACATTAAAATTAAAGTACAGAGTATCTTACGACAGACGAAATGCAACCTGAGATAGTGGAACTTTCAAATCTGATGCAGTGTAGTTTTGTCTGAGTATTATAAATATGACTTGACTTTATTACATAACTCTGAGTAGTACTTAGAAATTTTCATTAAGGAGTTGATTTTTACCCTGGCTTGTCTTCTCCATTTTCAGTTTTATTTAATCATATACTTGAGGAAAGTATTTCAACATATCTATCCCTGTAGACCCATACTAGGAGCTTTCTACACACTTATTTGTTTATCGAATTTTTTACTCTTTATCTTAAGAATTTGAGATTATATTTTACTATATCAAATGGCTGTAAGTGAGGGACTATAAACTATGACAGAGCCATACCATAATATCACATAACACAACACAGTGACACTGTGATATGGCTATTAAAGTAGATAATTCTCTGTTCTGTGTGTATAATTCCATTTGGGAAAACAGAATATTATCAATATAAAATATATTTGTTTGCTTATGTATATGTTTAACATACTGACTTAAATAAATATAACATTCAAAACTAGTGACATGCCTCAGAGGTTAAGAGCACTGACTGCTTTTATATCTATCTATCTATCTATCTATCTATCTATCTATCTATCTATCTATCTATACATATACACACACACACACACACACACACACACACACATCACTTAAAAGATGGTCCAGTAAGTATTGGTAAAGGGCTTGTTCCACAAGCACCAGGACCTAAGCTCAGTCCCCGGCACCCACATGAAAAAGTGGGGTACAGCTGTGAGAGCCTGCAGTGCCGGTGCTAAAGAAGGCAGAAAGGAGTATCCCTGGGGTTGCTCAGCAGCTAGTCTAGTCCAGTAAGTGAGCACCAAGTTCAGATAAGATGGAGAGTCATTGAAGAAGTCACCTGATTGCAACTATCGGCCTTCTTGCTCCTCACACATATGCATGTTTATACTTCCACAGATATGTACACATATACTTGCAAAAGCCAACATGTACACACAAATGTATATACGCGTTTATATATCTAGGGAGATAGGGCAGTGGATAAAGTGCTTGCTGTACAAACACAAAAACCCGTGTTCAATTCCCAGAACAGTGTAAAAAGCTGAGTCTGGTGGTATATGACTTAATTCCAAACAGCAGGGAGTCAGAGACAGGCAGATCCCAGGGGATCCCTGGCCAGGCAACTCCTTGGTGAGCTACAGGCCAGGAAAAGATCCTGTCTCAAAAGCAAGGTGGTTGGTTTATCAGGAGTGACAGCTGAGGTAGATCCCTGGCTCCTACATGCCTGGGTACCCCCTCCCCCAACACACACACACATGAAACAATGTATATGTATATATGATGATACCTATTTGGTGTTACTTTTTATTTGCAATCAGGCACAGGCTGGCTAATCTTAAGCTTACTCTGAGTCATGATGATTTTGAACTTCTAATACTCCTGCCTCTAATCTCTTTGTTTTGAGACCAGGTTTCTCTCTATAGCCCTGGCTGTCCTGGAACTCACTCTGTAGACCAGGCTGGTCTGGAACTCACTCTGTAGACCAGGCTGGCCTGGAACTCAGAGCTTGGCCTGCTCTGCCTCCTGAGCATCAGTGTGCACCACCCCCACCTGCTGCCCCCACCTACTTTATGTAAGACTGTGGATTGAACTGATAAACTTGTGCATGATCAGCAAATACTCTATCAACCGAGCTGCATCTTCAACCTGTGCTGATATCTGAATTGATAATTTCTGGATGTAACATTAAAACTGTTAACAGTGTGATTACCTCTGGGGACATGGGCAGGAATACACAGTGTTAGGAAGATGCATTAATCATTTTAGATTCTGTGATGTCCATAATTTCTTTTATAACATGAACTATTCATTATTTATTTCTCAAAATAATAACAATGCATTTATTAATGCGTTTTGAAGTATAAGGAACAGGGCTGGGAATATGTCTTACTGGTAGAGTGCTTGCCTTGCACACAAAAGTCTTGTGTTCAATTCTTTTTTTTTTTTTTTTTCGGAGCTGGGGACCGAACCCAGGGCCTTGCGCTTCCTAGGTAAGCGCTCTACCACTGAGCTAAATCCCCAGCCCCTTGTGTTCAATTCTTGACACTACACTATATACATAAATGAAAAGAAATTCAAGGATCAATGCAGTATCTCTATTGGGAGGAAGAGTAGAGGAATTCAAAAGGAGGGAATGGAGGTGGATTGGATCTAAACACAGTCTATGCACATATGAAGATTAAATAAATTACTTAATAGGAAAGTTTCTTTAGGCCCAACTACAACATACTTGGAACCCAAACAGCCACCTTAAAAAGCAATCATTTGCATTAAAATCTGTGTACTTTTCTCAGGCCTGTCTCATACGGAAGATCTGATAAAAATAATGTAGGGAAAAGAATTCTTAGTGGTCTCAATGACTTAATATATAACGTATAATATATTAATGACTTAAATATATTATATAACAAAGGGGTCATTAAGTCACCTCAAACTTTTCTGAAATAAAGTAAATAATCAACCAACCAACTATAAATCAAACAAAATTTAAACAATTTTAAACAAAATTTAAAACAAAATTAAAAATTTTAAACAATTTAAACAAAATTTAAACAATTTTAAACAAAATTTAAAACAAATATTAAGAACAAGTTAATTAAACTCATATCTAAAAGTCAATTTTGACCTTATAGTCCTGAGTTGAATACCTACAAATATTTTAATGCATTTGCTGACAGCTTTGATCCATGTATAGAATCTGTTCTGATTCTGCGACTCGCTAGATAATAGCCATGAATCATTCTTTCTGCCTCCAAACTGAATTCCACATTCAAATTCTTTGCAAACGCCAGTAGCTATGTTAAAAATATAAAAAAATTTTTAGGAGATTTAATTTTATTATGGAGTCATTATAATTCCAAAGTGTGCTGGCATCTGATTTTTAAAAGTTTCCATATTTTTTACATCAAACTTAAGTAAATACCTGGGTCATTTCCAAGTCACTGAGCCTTTTAAGTCATTGCCTCTGCTTGTAACAAGTATGAGAGTTTGCCAGAATAGCCTCTCTCACTGTGCACAAGTGTACTGTGCACCAGAACTGAACTACTGGCTGATTTTGTGCTTCAATGGGGGAAACTCTCACATCTCCCAGAAGCTCATTTCTCTCTGTCTTTGGTTTTTCAAGACAGGGTTTCCTATGTAGTCCTAGCTGTCCTGGAACATGCTCTGTAGAACAGGCTGTCCTTGAATTCACAGAGATCAGCCTGTCTCTGCCTCCCCAATGCTGGGATTAAAGGTGTGCACCACCACCAGCACCTGGCATATTTTTTTAATGCCCAACTAAATTCTTATCTTTTCCTTAAAGATTTCTGAATTCCATAAATATTTAGGAACAGCAATACTAAGCATTAAGTTGCCCTAAATGTTTTATGTGTCTTGTTTTTATCTCAAATAACAGACTAGTGTAAAGAAAATTGAAGTTATAAAATGTGAATAACTAAACTCACATGGCATAGCTTCATTTTCTATACAAATAGTCTTTTTTAATATATTGATCTTTTTAAAGCTATGGGTATTTAGGTAATAACAGAAATAATAAACTTAACATTTGGATATGAAAATTTCCCTATGGGCTGGAGAGATGACTCAGTGGTTAAGAGCATTGACTGCTTTTCCAGAGATCCTGAGTTCAATTTCCAGCAACCACATGGTGGCTCAGAACCATTTGCAATGGGATCCCATGCCCTCTTCTGGTGTGTCTGAAGACAGCTACAGTGTACTTATATATAATAAATAAATCTTTTTTAAAAGTTTCCTTACATAGCTGTTGTTTTTTCTATACAATGTACTTAAAATATGAGAAATCTGTAAGCAATCTTGTGTAACAGAATAGGAACTGAGCATGGTAGCAAATGCCTGTAATGTTAGCACTTCTAAGAAGTAGAAGGATCAAGGCTGTCCTTGACTACCATAGTGAGTTCCAAGCCAGCCTGAGCTACATGAAACCTTGTCTCAAACAACCCCCCCCCAAAATAAAAACAAACAAAAAAATCAACTAGATAATTCTAGAAGAAGAAAAGAATGCCAACATAAATTCTATTAAATTAAGCCATGGGCTGGTGAGGTGACTCAGTGAGTGAAGATGCTTGTTGCCAAGCCTGACAGCCTGAGTTTGGTCCCCATAAGCCACAGAAGGAGGGAACTGCCTTCTACAAGGTTATTTTATGGTATACACTTGGGCCCACATACATGCAAAATACATGCATGCATGTGTGCACATACACACCACATAAATAAATATAAAGATAATAAATAATTAAGGAGCAAGTAGACATCCTGAGTAAGCATTTTGTCTAACTTTACCTTCTCAAAATCTTCAGTTGTGAACTGTTTAGAAGCTAAATAAGGCGGCCCCTTAGGATCCACCGCTTTCTTTAAAGTGTGTTGCACAGTAGGAAGAAGTGGGTGGCACGGAGAAGACTCCTTGCAGTTAACCAACAATCCAAACGCCTCTGCAAGGTTGGCTGGAATCAAACTGCAATCCTGTATCAAATACAAAGGCAGGGGAACAGCTAATTGGAAATAGTTAAATACAAATTGATCATTATATTATTTAACTATCTAGTGATTATTTCAATATTAACTACAGTTTAAAGTAATTTCTGGGAAGAAATGTCAAACTTGTGGAAAGCAACTTTTTAAGAAAGTTCTTATTGAGTATTTATTATGTATTATTTATTAAAGCCTTCTAGGACTCAGGAGATGCGTCAGTCAGTAAAGTATGAGGAGGAGGCTGGATTCTGTCTTCCAGAGACCAAACAGAAAGGTTTGGTGCCACAACAGGTGCCTGTAACCTCAGTGGTGGGGAGATGGGGACAGAAAGATCCCTTGAGCTTGCTGGCTAGACAGTCTAGCTAAATTAGTGAGTTTCAGAGAGGGACTGTCTTAAAGACCAAGGTGGGCTGCAATTGAGGAAGACATCCACATCGACCTTGAAAACACAGACACATGGGACTTCTTAACTTTGAAACAGAAATTTCTATTTACTAGACAATTTGCATAACATCAACAACTGGATCATTATTCAGTAATGCCTGATAAGGTATATAAATGCACCAATGCAAAAACATATAAGGTGTTGCTGGGTATAGCACTCGGCATGCTGGCCCGTTGGAGGCCAATCTGGGCTCTATATGAGCTACACCACCGCCTTGGTTACATGGTGAAGCCTTACCTAACGAGTGAGGAAGGCATAAGAAGGAAGAGGCTGGAAGTGGAGGGGAGTGTGAGAACAGACTAACAGTTCTCTGAGAAAGCTTTTTTTTTTTTTTTTTTTTTTTTTGAGACAGGGTTTCATGTAGCCCAGGCTGGCCTCAAACTCACAGCATAGCCGAGAACAACCTTGAATTCTAATCCTTCCATGTCTGAAGCACTAGGATTACAGGGGGCCTCCTAAACAATGTTCTAGCAGTAAAATAGTCAGAGCCCTTACCATCTGACCAATCAGAGTACTGGCTTTCTGTACATTTCTCCTTGAAGATGAATCCATATCAACAAAAGACCAAAAACTGCATTGAATGGGAAAAGTCATTTGCTGATCGAAATCATCCCCAAACTTCTTTCCTGGGATGAACACTGTGACGCTTCTGCTCTCCAAAGCTGCATCACAAGACGTGATCCATGTTAAGAACGTAGATGCTGTACATCACAACAGCTTTTATTGCCAACCTGTCAAGATCTTGTTATTCTAGTAGATATCTTATAAGTCTACAAATTAATAACAAATATCATATGAAATTCTACTAAATCAGAGAATGAAGACAAATGAATTTGATTGTTTTACAAGGTTCTCCTAAAGTCAGAGCAACTACAATAAAAAGACCGAGGTAAGACAGATACCTGAATGTCTGTGTTTGTGCTGTCTGAGGATCGTTGGACCAGAGCACAGCTGGAGCTGTGGGTGGACATCTGAGAGGAGCAGGCAGAGGACTAGGACACTCACAAAGCCTGGGTTTTCACTAACCAGGCTGGCTTCAAACTCACCATATAGCAGCTGAGGGCAATCTGAACTTTCTGCTCCTCCCTCCTGCACCTCCCAAGTGCTGGGATTATAGTTTGTACCACCGTGCATAGTGCATGTGGTCATGGAATAGACCCCAGGGCTTTGTGCACACTAGGCACACACTATCAACTGAGCCACGTCCCCAACTCAGGAATGCCCCTTATGTGCTAAAAAAAAAAAAAAAAAGTGATAGAAAGCAGTCCATTCATGAGGGAATGTGAGAGGACAAAGACTGAGGAAGAAGGTATTTCAATTCAGCATGTTCAAAACCAAAGCAGTCTAAGCCGCCACCCACCTAAACCCCACACAAACAGAAAGGACTGTCCTCACGTGCTTATTTTCCCTTCAGTCTACTGATACACTTATTCTTAGGAGTCTGCTCCTAAGTGGATTCAAACTGAGCTTTTGATTCATGTAACAGTGTTTTGTATTCACAGGTTAGACTTCTGTCACTATGAAAAACTGCCTTACATAACGACTTCCGGAGAAGGTTCCTCAGACTGTGGTAGTAAAGGTTTAGTCCATCACAGTGGGGAGCAGAGCAGCTCACATCACCACAGAGGTAAAGAAATGGAGAAATGTTCTGCTCTTTACCTCCAGTAAAGGTGCCCCCTCCATGCAGGGTGGATCTTCCTTAATTTATTCTCTCTGGAATGACTTCCAGACATACTCAGAAGTGTGCTTTATTAATCTCTTACATGTGTCTCAGCCCATCAAGGTGTAGAGTTATGATTAACTATCAAATATACTTTCCTTTCTCTGGACTGTAAATCCTTAACCTCATGGAGACTGCCCAAGCAGTTTTCACAGTGATTGCACTATTGCTACTCCCTCTCACAATACACAAGAGTTCACAGGTTCCACATTCTCAATAGTTTTTCTTGTCAATTCTTTAAAATGCCTTTTGCCATTCTAGTAGACAGGACTACTTAGTGGAGCCCAATGGAAATAAAAAATCTAGTACGCTGTTAAAAATGCAGGAAATTCTGTCCCCAGCTCCGAAAAAAAAGAAAAGAAAAAAAAATGCAGGAAAAATACTTCTATTAAAAGTATTAGTATGCACAGCTTTACCTTTAAATGTATTATATGTAAGCTTATATTTATACTTTTTCTCTTTTTTTAATACGTTTACTTTACTTTATGTGCATTGGTGTGAGTATCAGATATCCTGGAACTGAAGTTACGGACAGTTGTGAGTTGCCATGTGGGTGCTGGTAACTGAACTTGGGTCTTCTGGAAGAGCAGCCGGTGTTCTTAACTCTGGAGCCATTGTTCCAGCCCCTATACTTTGTTTTCTGAGAACATTACAAGTAAGATGTGATAGGAGCAATGTAGAAAAACCATACCCCTTATGCATTACAGTTGGTGTCCTCTCTTGAAACAGTTCAGTGGTCAAACAAAAAGTGGTACTGCAGTTCCACTATTAGATATATTCAAAGGAGCGAAGTCTAGGACTCAAATAAGTCTTTGTACACTAGTAGTGTGGTGGCTTGAGTGAGAATGGTCCCCATAGGCTCAGGTGTTTGAATACTCGGTCCCAAGTTGGCAGAACTGTTTGAGAACGATTAAGGGGTATGACCATGTTGGAGAAGGTGATTCGCCAATGGCAAGCTTTAAGATTTCAAAAGCCCACACCATTCCCAGTTAGCCCTCTCCTCCTGGTGCTTGTGGATCAGATGTGAACTCTTAGCTACTGCTCCAGTACCATGCCTGTCTGCTGCCATGCTCCCTGCCATTGATGGTCATAAACCTCTGGGACCATAAGCCCCAAATTAAATTATTTCTTTCATAATTTGCCTTGGTCATGGTGTTTTTCACAGCATTAAAAAGCAAACACTCATAGAAGATTATTCCCTATTAGCAAGATGTGGAAACAAGGTATCTGTCAGTGTAATAGAATATTTGTCAGCATTCAAATGAATGAATTCTATTCATAGACAAATTCATAAAGACAGAAAAAGGAATAAAATATTACCAGGAACTAATGTCAGGGAGGAATAGAGAGTTAGCATTTAATGGGTATAGAGTTTATGTTGCGTGTAAATATAAAAACATGCTTCCCTCTTAAAATATTTGGCCCTATGGGGGACCATTCTTTTTTTTTTTTTTTTTTTTTTTTTTTTTGGTTCTTTTTTTCGGAGCTGGGGATCGAACCCAGGGCCTTGCGCTTCCTAGGTAAGCGCTCTACCACTGACCTAAATCCCCAGCCCCAAACATGCTTCCCTCTTTGCCTGAGTCTGGGGCCCCTCTCCAGGCTTAGCTCCGAGATCAGCTGCAGCCGGTCCCACTTCTGATTTGTCCTTTCCTCCCAGTTTAGCTCCACCAGCAGCCAGCTACTGCCTTTCCTGGCTTAGCTCAGGATCAATCTCAACCAAACCCCCACCTGGAAAGCCTGGAGCTGCCGTCCACACTCCACCAGACCCCCCTCTTGACCTCTATCTCTGCCCACCTTTGCTCCGTGGAAGAAAACATTCAGACAGGTTTATTAATTTAAAACTTGTCAGCTTAATAGCTGATCGCAGAATCTCCTGTCCTGACCCTAGCTAGTCTATATCAGCCAGCCTTCGGCGACCTCCTTGATTAACCCCTGGTGGCGGAGGCCACCGGTTCTAATTTCCCCAAGAACTTACACGACTGCTGCTTTCTTCTCGTTCCAAAACCTGACCGAAAAGCCCTTTCCCATGTTCCTTCTTCCTCCTGAGACCCGGATGTCCCATTTTTATCCTTTCCCCAGCAATTGGCCTCCACCTTCTTTATTGACCAAGTCAAGAACCAATTAGGGAAACAGCACCTCCCCCTACAAGTTTATATTTGGAGTGTGTTGAGGTTTGGTCTTTTGTTATCAATTGTAATGCTAAGTGCAGGTCCCCAAGACCTGGTTGTCCCAAAGAGGAGAGAGTCTGCATGTATACATTGGCCCCAAGTTCTTTCTGATTAGTAAATAAAGAAGCCAACAGCTGGGCAGAAGAGACATAGGTGGAGTTTAGGTTTTGCAGGCTTGGGGATCAGAGAGGGATCAGGAGGGAGAAGAAGGTTCAAGAGGAGAAGGGGAAGCCACCATGGGATAGGAAAGCCATAAAAAAAGTGGCCCTGAAGGCTGGCCAATTGGAGTTCAGAAACAGCCCAGATGAGACAGTAAATAGTAAGAGAGAATTCAGGGTTATCTATAGAAAAGGACTCTAACAGCATAGACGTTAGGTATCTATCTACCTAGCTCTCATGCTGCTTAAGGCTTATGGTAAATGTAAAGGCTGAGTGTTTTATCTGGGAACTAAATGATTTAAGATGGGAGAAATCCCAAGTCCATTGGGATTAAGTAACTTCCACAACAGGAGTAGTCAAACAATCCTGAAGTGTTCACAGTGATGGATGTACAAGACTATAAATGCACTTTGTCTTCGTCACTGTTTGCTGTGAAGTAACACCATGACTGAGGCAATTATGAAAAGAAGCATTTAATTAGGGGCTGCCTTATGATTTCAGAGGGTAAGTCTTACCATCATGGCAGGAGAAGTAGCCAAGAGCTTTACATCCTGATGCAGAGGCAGAGAGCACAAGACTGGGGCTCACACTGACTTTTGAAATCTTTTTTTTTTTTTTCTTTCAGAGCTGGGGACCGAACCCAGGGCCTTGCACTTGCTAGGCAAGCAAGTGCTCTACCACTGAGCTAAATCTCCAACCCTGACTTTTGAAATCTTGATGCCTACTCCCAGTAACAATCTCCTCCAACAAGACCACACCTACTTCAACAAGGCCACACCTCCTAATCCTTCCCAATAGTGCTCTAACTGAGAAACAAGCACCCAAGTATATGAGGAGCCTATGGGGGTCATTTTTGTTTAATCCACCATACACTTAATGCCACAAAATTATACAAATGAAATGGCAACTTCTGAATGTATATTTTAGTATTTTTAAAAAATTACATTTATTTATTATTTGTTTTTTACTTTTAAAAATTTTTTACGATTTATTTATTTATTATATACATGAGTACACTGTAGCTGTCTTCAGACACACAAGAGGAGGGCATCAGATCCCATTACAGATGGTTGGGAGCCACCATGTGGTTGCTGGGATTTGAACTCAGGACCTCTGGAAGAGCAGTCAGTGCTCTTCACCACTGAGCCACCTCTCTAGTCCTCTTTATTTATTTTTTAAGTGTTTGTGTATGTGGACACATTTGTGTGTAAGTCACAGGTGTGTGTGTGTGTGTGTGTGTGTGTGTGTGTGTGTGTGAGTGAAAGAGAGACGGGGGGAATACTTGAGGAAGTCAGTTCCTTCTTTATCCCATGTGAGTCCTAGGTATCTAACTCAGGTCATAGGGCTGGCTGCAAGCATCTTTACCACTGAGCTATCTCACCTGTTGTTTTGCGTGTTTTTTGGAAAAGTCTTGCTATGTAGCTCCGGCTAGCTTCAGACTCACTATGTATCTTAAAGTCATGATCCTTCTACCTTAGATTCCAGAGACTGAGATTTATAGATTTATGTTTTATGGACGGAACATACTAGGTTTTTTTTAGTTGAATGAAGGATGTTAGTCACAGATGGCTACACTGTTAAAGGATTTGTTTGTATGTTATGTCCTGAATAGGCAATTCCGTAGAAGTAGGAAGCAAATTTGATCCAAAGGGAGTAGAGCCTCTTTCTCAGTTAGGGACAGTGACTGCAGTCATGGTAAGAAATGGTAAGGAATTGGACTTCCGTTCATCAACAATGAATGAGAAGTCACTGAAAATTAAAGTGAGAGTCAACTATGTCATGAAGGCCACATAGATACTATAAATGCTCAAAGACAGTGACAGGCCACTGTTGATAACACCTGGATGTGTTTCCTCCAGTCTCACCGAACTTTGCCATGTGTAACTTCAAAGGAAAAGCTGTTTTAAAAATTCTCTTTTGTGAGTAGTGCTGGGGATGAACTCTATCAATTAAGTTATATCCCCAGCCTAAAGTTATTAAAAACTGAAAGATGGGACCAGCAGGGTTTTACTCAATTCCTAGTCTCTTCTGGAGTTGGCACTCCTCTACTCTTACACTTGTGCTATCTCCTTGTGGTTTTTACTTCTATTCCCTGGTGACCACTGATGTTCACCAGTCATACATGGCAAGGTGCACTCTACCACTGAGCCCAAGGCTTCTGTTGTTTTTTTAAAGTATTGACTTATGGAAACTTCTATATTCTGACTATAACCCATATGTTTTAGTTACTGTTCTATTGCTGTAAAGGGACACCACAACGAAGGCAGCTCATAGAAGAAAGCATTTAATTGGGGTCTTGCTTACAGTTTCAGAAGGTTAGTCAATGATGGTGGCTGGGAATATAGTGGCAGGCAGGCAGGCAAGCATGGTGTTGGAGCAGTAAACTTAGAGCTTACTGATCCCCAGGCAGGAGTCAGATAGTGTGTGAGACACTGGGCCTGATCTGGACTTTTGAAACCTCAAAGTCCACCCCAGCAACACATCTCCTCCAACAAACCTATACTTCCTAATCCTTCCTATATAATTTACCAACTAGGGACCAAGCATTCTAATGTATGGGCTTATGGGGGGGGGCAATCTCATTCAAACCATCACATTCATACAGATACACAAATAAGTAATTGGAAAGGAGCATAGAAAGATGTTGAGTATATATGCATCTCTCTCTTTCTGCCTATGGACGCAAAGTGACCTGCTGCCTTGAACTGCCATCATTCTTTCCCTGACAGGATGGGCTGTTCCCTTTAGAACTGTGAGCCATCATAAACCTTTCCTTCTGTGTATTGCTTAAGTATTTTGTTGCAGCAACAAAACAAGTAACCAATACACCTTGCTATTTTGTAGCAGTCTGCTACCAAGCTGTTCGGTATACTAGCAACAAAGCTAAACAAAGTCTCTCTTCCCTTGGTCTGGCAGTATTTGGTAAAACCTTCAAAGTTTCTAATGACCACAGGACCAAGTGCACCCCTAGACACATACCTCTCTAGAGCTGATTTGCTTCTGTTGTGTGTGAGGGACTTAGAACTCTATAAACAGGAGTTGGCAAGGTGGATCGGGTGCGTGTAACCGCCTATAAGCTATCAAGTGTCCCACCTGTGCCCTCTGATAGGCACATTTGCTTGTCAGGCTGGACTCTAGCCTGTCAGCCATTGTTGGCTGGTACTGTCCAGTATGTAACTAGGCATCTCTTTTTCTGCTTTCCAGAAAACCCACAGAATTATTCACAGCGATGGAGGAGGCCTATCTCTCTCGGCATGCTATGCTGGTCCACTATTCAAAATTAATCAGTGTGGAGCTGGAGGGATGCCTAAGTGGTTCAGAACCCTGGCTGCTCTTGCAGAACTGGATTTGGTTCCCAGAACTAACATGATAGCTCACAACTATCTGCAAATCCAGTTCCATGGGATTCAATGCCCTCTTCTGGTTTCTGGGAGCACCAGGCCCAAGTGGTAAATAGACATACATACAAATAAAACATGAATACTCGTGAAATAGCAAAGACTCAAAGCAAAATCAATGTACGCTATGAAAATCACATAATCAAATTAATAGATATAAGAAAAAAGTTCTCACAAAATCCTATACTGATTCATAATAAAACTGCTTGGCGGACTAGGAATAGAAGGAAATCTCTTCACCGTGGGCTTTAAGATTAAAACAACAACAACGACAACAACAACTGCACAGCTAGCATTTATTACAATTAATGCTGAGAAACCTGGAAATTTGGAACAACTGTTTTCCTCATAGTTCTAAGACCAATAACACAACGAGACAAAAAGGAACAAAATTGGCTTAAAATACAGTTATATATCAGAACCTAGAGTAAAGGCTAAAACAATGCACTTGCAAATTAAATTATTTTATTTCTAAAATTGGACTGAGAACTAACATTCAGTGTAATTCCATCTCCTGAGCCCCGGGCAGTACTATCTCAGCTGTTAAGTGAGTCCTCAGTACTGGTGAAGCAGGAGGTTAAACAGGTGGAAAGATTGAGAAAGCATTGTTTACCTGACTGGAGCTGTTCCAGTTTATCCTTTTTGTGTGATGTTAGGTCTCCTATGAAGCAGACACCACCCCTAGCAAGCAAAGCACTGCCAGCTTGAATGCTTACTGCTCCAGTTCCATATTTATCTCTGGACACAGTAGGAAAAACTTCAGTACAGACAGGATGACGTATGCCACGGGACACAAGGTTCATGCTAAAATTCAAAAGTCTAGGGAAAGTAAGTTATTCAGATATTTAATGATGACATCATTAATGTGAACAACATGTTTAAATTTAACTTGGCCAGTGTCTACCAAGCACTACATATACCTGGTGTTTTATTTGAAGAGCTTACAGCATAGACAGAGTTAGAGAAACAATTTACAATGGAATAATTCTAAAATATCTTCTTGAGAACACCACAGAGGGAATTATTATTTCCTTTTAGAAAGGAATCAGAGAAAGCCGTGGGAAGGCAACGTTTAAATGGGATCACTGTCTTTGTTGTTGCTGTGTTGGAGACAGGGTTTGCTTGTATAGTCCTGGGTGTCCTGGGACTCACAATGCAGACTTGCTGACACTGAGTTCTGTGCGCCTCTACCCCCTGAGTGCTGGGATCAAAGGCGTGCACTGCCACTGCCTACTGGATCAAAGTCCGCTTATGGATTACCTTTTCTCATGTATTTCAGATTTGTTTAATAGGTTTGTCAATGTCCTATCTTGACTATTCCTGCTGTTTCTGGATCATGACAACTCTTGCTACACTTTCCTTTTTGCTTTTAATATTGTTGTTAACTGCTTCAACTTCTTTAATTCTCAAATTCAAATTATAATAAAGAACTATTTCTTTAGTATTGTGGTAAATCTGAGATACTGTCCAATCACTCATGTTTTGGGGGTTGGGCAAAGTACGTGGGTCCTGGTGGTGCCTACCTGACCTATGGTGGGATTCACAATATGACAGGAGATTTAGGAGTTAGTGGGTCACCATGGGCATTCCCTGAACAAACAGACTGTGTCCTCTGCCTCTTTCTGTCTGTCCCTCTGGTTCCTGTCTACCAAAGATGCACTGTTTTTCTCTGCCATGACGCTCTGCCTCAGTATTGGCCTATAGCACTGGAACATGTAAATGATGGACTACAATTGTGAGCAAAAATAAAGCTTAGTCCTTTGAATTGTTTCTCTTGCTTACCACAGCAATGAAAACTGTCTAATGTGGCTATCTTTAAAACCCTTACCACAGAAATTATAACTTTCTGATGCAACCATCTATGGTGATCAGATACAGACATGGAATGTAAAAGGGACCCAGGTAGTGTCCTTTAGATGTAGACAGGAAAATGCCAGAAAGTGTTGTCATGTATGCATCATCATAGGACTTAGACATTAGCCCCAGGGTATGTAACAGAGAGGACACTGCAAAAACAACATTTATAGCCTGAAATGAGCAGTGGTCTTAGCTATAGATCATATTAAAATCATGTAGGGAGTTTTGTTTTCTTTCAAAACAAATTCTAATGCCCATTTCCTCAACTACTTAAAACAGAATTTTTGGAGGTAGTATACAACTTTTTAAAAAGTATCTAATTTTTGAGACAAGGTCTTACTAGGTTGCCTTGCCTGATTTCAAGACTGAATAATCAGGACTGTGTATGATCCGCTTTAAGTATAGACAAAAATGTACAACAGAAAATAACATTCAAATAGATTTACAGTCTAGTTTAATTTTAAACTTGGTACAAAGAAACAATGAAATCTTATAACAGATGATGTGGAAACTACATAGGAGAAGCATCAACTTTCACTACACAATACCACATACAGACACTAACTAGAGGGCCAGGTGGACAGTTAACCCCTCAGGATAAGGACACTTGCCCAGCAACGGGTTCAATCCTGGAACACACTTTAAGGTACAAAGAGATAATTAACACCACCAAATTGCCCTCTGACTCCTATGTGCACTCTGCGGCATGTGCACTCTGCGGCATGTGCACTCTGTGGCATGTGCACTCTGTGGCATGTGTACTCTGTGGCATGTGCACTCTGCGGCATGTGCACTCTGTGGCATGTGCACTCTGCGGCATGTGCACTCCCCCACAACATGGACACACACAGGAAAAAGCATTAAACTGAATACAGAGAAAAGACTCAACAAAATATATTTCTAGGAAGAAAACAGAATTTTCACGACTTTCAGGTAGGCAAAAAATTCTTAACTGGAACCCAGAAAACATGAAAAAGAGAAAATGAAAAATTGGAAATAGAAATCCTCTAAATTGAAGTGTCTGCCCATCACAGACACATTTCAAAAAACTCATAAAAGCTTTCAGATTAGAAGCACGTGAAAGATCTGTATGACAAGAACTTCAAGTCTCTGAAAAAAAGAAACTGAGATCTCAGAAGATGGAAAGATCTCCCACGCTCAGGGATTGGCAGGATTAACATAGTAAAAATGGCCATCTTACCAAAAGCACTCTACAAATGCCAACTCAATACTTCACAGAGATAAAAAGAGCAATTCTCAAATTCATCTGGAATAACAAAAAACCCAGGATAGCAAAACTATCCTCAAAATAAGAGAACTTCTAGGAAATCACCATCCCTGACCTTAAGCTCTATTACAGAACAAGATTGATAAAAACTGCATGGTATTGGTACAGAGACAGGCAGGTAGATCAGTGGAACACAATTGAAGACCCAGAAATGAACCCACACACCTATGATCACCTGATCATTGACAAAGAAGCCAAAATCATCCAGTGGAGAAAAAGACAGCATTTTCAACAAATGGTGCTGGCTTAAGTGGAAGTCAGCATCTAGAAGAATGCAAATTGATCCACTCTTATCTCCTTGTACAAAGCTCAAGTCCAAATGGATCAAGAACCTCCACATAAATTCAGATACACTCAAACTAATAGAAGAAAGAGTGGGGAAGAGTCTTGAACACATGGGCACTGGGGAATATTTCCTGAACAAAACACCAATGGCTTATGCTCTAAGATCAAGAATCGACAAATGAGATCTCATAAAATTGCAAAGGCAAAGGACACTGTCAATAGGACAAAATGGCAAACAACATATTGGGAAAAGACCTTTACCAACTGTATCCATCTAATATATACAAGAACTCAAGAAGTTAAGACTTCCGAGAACCAAACAATCGTATTGAAAACTGGAGTATAGAGTTAAGCAGAGAATTCTCAACTGAGGAATCTTGCAAGACTGAGAAGTACCTAAGGAAATACTCAACATCCTCAGTCAACAGGGAAATGCAAATCAAAACAACCCTGAGATTCCACCTCACACCAGTGAGAATGACTAAGATCAAAAACTCAGGCGACAGCAGATGCTGGCGAGGATGTGGAGAAAGAGGAACACTCCTCCATTGTTGGTGGGATTGCAGATCGGTACAACCACTCTGGAAATCAGTCTGGAGGTTCCTCAGAAAATTGGACATTGAACTGCCTGAGGACCCAGCTATACCTCTCTTGGGCATATACCCAAAAGATGCTCCAACATACAACAAAGACACAGGCTCCACTATGTTCATAGCAGCTTTATTTATAATAGCCAGAAGCTGGAAAGAACCCAGATGCCCTTCAACAGAGGAATGGATTAAGAAAAATGTGGTACATCTACACAATGGAGTACTACCCAGCTATCAAAAACAATGACTTCATGAAATTCAGAGGCAAATGGAATGGACTAGAAAATATCATCCTGAGTGAAAAACAAACATGGTATGCACTCACTGATATTAGCACAAAAGCTCGAATCACCCAAGATACAATACACAGACTACATGAAGCTCAAGAAGAAGGACAACAAAAGTGCGGATGCTTCACTCCTTTTTTTTTTTTAAATGAATGATACATTCTTTTCATCCTATATAACAGCGTAGCAATAACAAGATCCTTCCTTGTAGCACATATAAAACTTCGATGCTGTCTAACTCAAACACTGTCAGAGTACCCACTCATTCTCAGGGTTCCCTTCTTCTCTTTTAATGTTGTAGTTTTAATGTTGATTAAGCTGCTATGCAGGGCCATGGCAATAAATCAAATAGTCAGAAGCAATCGATTTAATATATTAACCCATTTTTCCCTCACAAGTCATTTGTAATGTAACTGTTTTTCTGTGGAATATGTTACGCTTACCATCTCTTTTTAAAAATTTTTTTTTAGGGGTTGGGGATTTAGCTCAGTGGTAGAGCACTTGCCTAGCATGCGCAAGGCCCTGAGTTCGGTCCCCAGCTCCGAAAAAAGAAAAAAAAAATTTTTTTTATTAGATATATTTCTTTACTTACATTTTGTATGATATTCCCTTTCCTGGTTTGCTGACCATAAGCCTGCATCCCCACCTCCTTCCCCATATAGGTGTTTTCCCCATCCACCTCCCTTACCGCCACCCCCAACATTCCCCTGCATTGGGCGGGGGGGGGGGTCCAACCTTGGCAAGACCAAGGGCTTCCCCTTCCACTGGTGCCCCAACAAGGCTATTCTCTGCTACATATGCAGTTATAGCCCTGGGTCAGTCCATGTGTAGTCTTTCAGTAGTGGTTTAATCCCTGGAAGCTTAGGTTGGTTGGCATTGTTGTTCTTATGGGGTTGCAAGTCCCTTCAGTTCTTTCAATCCTTCCTCTAATTCCCCTAAACGGGGTCCTGTTCTCAGTTCAGTGGTTTGCTGCTGGCATTGATTACTGTATTGGATATACTCTGGATTTGTCTCTCAGGAGAGATCTATAGCCGGTCTTTCAGCATGTACTTTTTAGCTTCATCAATCTTATCTAGTTTTGGTGGCTGTATATATATATGGGCCACATGTGGGGCAGGCTCTGAATGGCCGTTCCTTGAGTTGCTGGTCTAATCTTTGCTTCCATATCCCCGCCTATGGATATTTTCCCCCCTTTTAAAAAGGAGTGGGAGCATCGGCATTTTGGTCATCCTTCTTCTTGAGCTTCCTGTGGTCTGTGGATTGCATTTTGGGTAATTCAAGCTTTTGGGCTAATATCCACTTATCAATGAATGCATACCAATTGTTTTTCTGTGATTGGGTTACCTCACTCAGGATGATATTTTCTAGTTCATTCCATTTGCCTCTGAATTTCATGAAGTCATTGTTTTTGATAGCTGAGTAGTACTCCATTGTGTAGATGTACCACATTTTTCTTAATCCATTCCTCTGTTGAAGGGCATCTGGGTTCTTTCCAGCTTCTGGCTATTATAAATAAAGCTGCTATGAACATAGTGGAGCATGTGTCTTTGTTGTATGTTGGAGCATCTTTTGGGTATATACCCAAGAGAGGTATAGCTGGGTCATCAGGTAGTGGAATGTCCAATTTTCTGAGGAACCTCCAGACTGATTTCCAGAGTGGTTGTACCAGTTTGCAATCCCACCAACAATGGAGGAGTGTTCCTCTTTCTCCACATCCTCGCCAGCATCTGCTGTCACCTGCGTTTTTGATCTTAGCCATTCTGACTGGTGTGAGGTGGAATCTCAGGGTTGCTTTGATTTGCATTTCCCTGTTGACTAAGGATGTTGAACATTTCTTTAGGTGCTTTTTGGCCATTTGATATTCCTCAGCTGAGAACGTTTTGTTTAGCTCTGTACCACATTTTTTTTAATGGGGTTATTTGGCTCTCTTAAGTCTAACTTTTTGAGTTCTTTGTATATTTTGAATATTAGCCCTCTATCAGTTGAAGGATTGGTAAAGATCTTTTCCCAATCTGTTGGTTGCTGTTTTGTCCTAATGACAGTGTCTTTTACCTAACAGAAGCTTTGCAGTTTTATGAGGTCCCATTTGTCGATTCTTGATCTTAGAGCAAATGCCATTGGTGTTTTGTTCAGGAAAATTTCCCCAGTGCTCATGTGTTCAAGACTCTTCACCACTCTTTCTTCTCTTAGTTTGAGTGTATCTGGTTTGATGTGGAGGTCCTTGATCCACTTGGACTTAAGCTTTGTACAGGGTGATAAGAATGGATTGATTTGCATTCTTCTACATGCTGACCTCCAGTTGAACCAGCACCATTTTTTGAAAATGCTATCTTTCTTCCGTTGGATGTTTTTACTTCCTTTGTCAAAGATCAAGTGACCATAGGTGTGTGGGTTCATTTCTGTGTCTTAAATTCTGTTCCACTGATCTACCTGTCTGTCTCTGTCCCAATACCATACAGTTTTTATAACTATTGCTCTGTAATACTGCTTGAAATCATGGATGGTGATTCCCCCAGAAGTTCTTTTATTGTTGAGTATAGTTTTTGCTATCCTGGGTTTTTTCTTATTCCAAATGAATTTGCAAATTGTTCTTTCTATATGTATGTTGGAGCATCTTTTGGGTATATACCCAGGAGATTCTATAAAGAATTGAGTAGGAATTTTGATGGGGATTGCATTGAATCTGTAGATTGCTTTTGGCAAAATGGCCGTTTATACTATATCAATCCTGCCAAGCCATGAGCATGGGAGATCTTTCCATCTTCTGAGATCTTCCTCAATTTCTTTCTTCAGAGACTTGAAGTTCTTGTCATACAGATCTTTCACTTGCTTGGTTAATGTCACACCAAGATATTGTGTATTATTTGAGACTATTCTGAAGGGTGTCATTTCCCTAATTTCTTTCTCAGGCTGTTTATCCTTTGAGTAGAGGAAGGCTACTGATTTGTTTGAGTTAATTTTATACCTCGACACTTTGCTGAAGTTGTTTATCAGGTTAAGTAGTTCTCTGGTGGAACTTTTGGGGTCACTTAAGTACACTATCATATCATCTGCCAATAGTAATAATTTGATTTCTTCCCTTCCAATTTGTATTCCTTTGACCTCCTTTTGTTGTCTGATTGCTCTGGCTAGGACTTTGAGTACTATATTGAATAAGAAGGGAGAGAGTGAGAAGCCTAGTCCCTGATTTTAGTGGGTTTGTTTCAAGTTTCTCTCCATTTAGTTTGATGTTAGCTACTGGTTTGCTGTATATTGCTTTTACTGTGTTTAGGTATGGGCCTTGAATTCCTAATCTTTCCAGGACTTTTATCATAAAGGGGTGTTGAATTTTGTCAAATGCTTTCTCAGCATCTAATGAAATGATCATGTGGTTCTTTTTTTTTTTTTTTTGGTTCTTTTTTTCGGAGCTGGGGACCGAACCCAGGGCCTTGCGCTTCCTAGGTAAGCGCTCTACCACTGAGCTAAATCCCCAGCCCCGATCATGTGGTTCTTATGTTTGCATTTGTTTATATAGTGGATTATGTTGATGGATTTCCATGTATTAAACCATGCCTGCATCCCTAGGATGAAGCCTACTTGATCATAATGGATTATCATTTTGATGTGTTCTTAGATTCGGTTTGTAATAATTTCATTGAGTATTTTTGTGTCACTATTCATAAGGAAAATTGGTCTGAAGTTCTCTTTGTTGGGTTTTTGTGTGGTTTCAGTATAAGAGTAATTGTGGCTTCATAGAAGGAATTTGGTAGTGCTCTGCTTCTATTTTGTGGAATAGTTTGGACAGTATTGGTATGAGGTCTTCTACGAAGGTCTGATAGAATTCTGCACTAAACCCATCTGGTCCTGGGCTCTTTTTGGTTGGGAGACTTTTAATAAATGTTTCTATTTCTTTAGGAGTTATGGGGTTGTTTAGATGGTTTATTTGTTCCTGATTTAACTTTGGTACCTGGTATCTGTCTAGAAAATTATCCATTTCCTCCAGATTTTCCACTTTTGTTGAATATAGGCTTTTGTAGTAGGATCTGATGGTGTTTTTTTTTTTTTTAATTGTCTCAGATTCTGTTGTTATTTCTCCATTTTCATTTCTGATTTTGTTAGTTTGGATACACTATCTGTGACCTCTGGTTAGTCTGTCTAAGGGTTTATCTATCTCGTTGACTTTCTCAAAGAACCAGCTCCTGCTTTTGTTGATTCTTTGTATAGTTCTTTTTGTTTCTATTTAGTTGATTTCAGCTCTGAGTTTGATTATTTCCTGCCTTCTACTCCTCTTGGGTTTATTTCTTTCTGTTCTAGAGCTTTTGTACTGTCAAGCTGCTGATATATGCTTTCTCCTGTTTCTTTTCGCAGGCACTCATAGCAATGAGTTTTCCTCTTAGCACTGCTATCATTGTGTCCATAAGTTTGGGTATGTTGTACCTTCATTTTCATTAAATTCTAAGAAGCCTTTAAGTTCTTTATTTCTTCCTTGACCAAGTTGTCTTTGAGTAAAGTGTTGCTCAACTTCCATGTATATGTGGGCTTTCTGTGGTTATTGTTATTGAAGACCAGTCTTTGTCCATAGTGATCTGATAGGATCCATGGAATTATTTTTATCTTCCTGTATCTGTTGAGGCTTGTTTTATGACAGATTATATGGTCAATTTTGGAGAAGGTACCATGAGGTGCTGAGAAAAAGGTATATTCTTTTGTTTTAGGATGGAATGTTCTTATATTTTTGGTTGTGAGCCTAGCCTTTAACGGCTGAGCCATCTCTCCAGCCCAAGGATGGAATGTTCTATAAATACCTGTTAAATCCATTTGGTTTGTAACGTCTGCTAGTTTCTCTACATCTCTGTTTAATTTCTGTTCCCATGATCTGTCTAGTGATGAGAGTGGGGTTTTGAAATCTCCTACTATTATTGTGTGAGGTGCAATGTATGCTTTGTGCTTTAGTAAGGTTTCTTTTATGAATGTAGGTGTCCTTGCATTTGGAACATAGATATTTAGGATTTATCTTGGTGGATTTTTCCTTTGATGGATATGAAGTGTCCTTCCTTATCTTTTTTAATGACTTTTGGTTGAAAGTCAATTTTATTTGATATTAGAATGGCTACTCCAGCTTTTTTCTTCAGGCCAGTTGCTTGGAGAGTTGTTTTCCAGCCATTTACTCTGAGTTAATGTCTGTCTTTGTCTCTGTGGCGTGTTTCCTGCATGCAGCAAAATGCTGGGTCCTCTTTACATATCTGTTAGTCTATGTCTTTTTATTGGGGAATTGAGTCCGTTGATGTTGAGAGATAGTAAGGAGTAGTGATTGTTGCTTCCTGTTATTTTCCTTGTTTGCGGTGGAATTATGTTTGTGTATCTCTTTTGGTTTCATTGCAAGGAGATTATACTCTTCCTTTCTGTATGGTGTAGTTTCTCTCTTTGTATTGGAATTTTCCATCCATTATCCTTTGTAGGGCTTGATTTTTAGAAAGATATTGTGTAAATTTGGTTTTGTCATGGATTATCTTGGTTTCTCCATCTATGTTAATTGAGAGTTTTGCTGGATATAGTAGTTTGGGCTGGCATTTGTGTTCTCTTTGGATCTGTATGACATCTGTCCAGGATCTTCTGGCTTTCATAGTCTCTGGTGAGAAGTCTGGTGTAATTCTTATAGATTTGCCTTTATAAGTCACTTGACCTTTTTCCCTTACTGCTTTTAATATTCTTTGTTTTGCGCATTTGGTGTTTTAACTATTATGTGATGGGAGGAATATCTCTTCTGGTACAGTCTATTTGGAGTTCTGTAGGCTTCTTGTATGTTTATGGGCATCTCTTTCTTTAGGTTAGGGAAGTTTTCTTGTATAATTTAGTTGAATATATTTACTGGCCCTTTAAGTTGAGAGTCTTCACTTTCTTCTATACCTATTATCCTTAGGTTTGATCTTCTCATTGTGTCTTGGATTTCCTGGATGTTTTAGGCTAGAAGCTTTTTGCGTTTTACATTATCTTTGACAGTTGTGTCGATGTTTTCTATGGAATCTTCTGTCTCTGAGATTCTCTCTATCTCTTGTTTTCTGTTGATGATGCTTGTATCTACAACTCCTTGTCTCTTCCTTCGGTTTTCTATATCCAGTGTTGTCTCCCTCTGTGCTTTATTGATTCTATTTCCATTTTTAAATCCTGAATGGTTTTGTTCAATTCCTTCACCTGTTTAGTTGTGTTTCCTGTAGTTCTTTCAGGGATTTTTTTGTGTTTCCTCTTTAAGGTCTTCTACTTCTTTACTTGTGTTTTCCTGCATTTCTTTACGGGAGTTCTTTATGTCCTTCTTAAAATCCTCCATCATTATCATAAAATGTGATTTTAAATCTATATCTTGCTTTTCTGGTGTGTTTGGATATCCAGTATTTTCTCTGGTGGGAGAACTGGGCTCTGATGATGCCACGTAGTCTTGGTTTCTGTTGTTTAGGTTCCTGCACTTGCCTCTAGCCATTGGGTTGTCTCTGGTGTTTGCTTGTCTTGCTGTTTCTGAGAGTGACTTGATTCCCTGAGGCCTCTGTGTCAGCTCCTGTAGAACTGTTTTCCTGTTTTCTTTCAGCGTTTTCTGAGAACAGGTGCTCTGATTTCAGGTGTATATGTGCACTTGGTGACTGTCTTCCAGCTCTAGGCGTGGGCAGGAATCAGAAGGGTCCTGCCCCTGATTGCTCCTAGGTCCATGCACCCAGGGGGCACAGTTGGCACTAGGCAATTCCCTCTTGGGTCTGGAATGTGGGCAGAGGGTAGTCTCCTCTGTCTTCTCAGGAATGTCCACACTTCTGAGGGTCCAGCTCTCTCCCCCACGGGATTTCGTTTGAGGGAGCTGTTTGGTCGGTTCAGTTCCATCCTGGGCGCAGACCAGAACCTCGGGTACTGGCGGCTGACTGTTCCTATATTCCTGTGTCCAGAGCACTGTGCAGTTTCCCCTTGAACCAGGGAATGTGGGCAGAGATGTGCAGAAGTGGCAATCTGTCCTGCGATCTTAGGATGTCTGCTGCTTCCCTCCTTCTTAAAAGGGGGAACAAAAATATCCATAGGAGGGGATATGGAGGCAGAGTTTGGAACAGCGACTGAAGGAACAGCAACTGAAGGAACAGCCATTCAGAGTCTGCCCCATATGTGCCCCATATGTACACAGTCACCAAGACTAGATAAGATTGATGAAGCTAAGAAGGTCATGCTGACAGGAACCAGATATAGTTGTCTCCTGTGAGACACAATCAGAGCATGTCAAATATAGAGGCGAACGCTAGCAGCAAACCACTGAACTGAGAACAGGACCCGGATTGGAGGAATTAGAGAAAGGATTGAAAGAGCGAAGGGGCTTGCAACTCCGTAAGAACAACATTACCAATCAACCAGAGCTCCCAGGGATTAAACCACTACCCAAAGACTGCACATGGACTGACCCAGAGCTCCAACTGCATATGTAGCAGAGGATGGACTTGTTGGGCACCAGTGGAAGGGGAAGCCCCTGGGTCTGCCAAGGTTGGACCCCCAGTGTAGGGGAATGCAGGAGGGGGGAGCAGGGGAAGGAAAAGAAGGGGTGAATGGGGAGGGGAACACCCTTATAGAAAAAGGGGAGGGGATGGGATAGAGGGGCTTATGTCCAGGAAAGGTAATAACATTTGAAATGTAAACAAACAAACAAACAAAGATCTGGTTATCTGGTGGTGCATGCCTTGAATCTCAGCATTTAGGGGTCAGAGGCTGGCAGATCTCTGAGTTTGAGGACAGCCTGGTCTATAGAGTGAGTTCCAGGACAGCCAGGGCTTCATAGTGAGATCCTGTAAAAAACGTCTTCAACTTTATTAATACAAATTTATTTAAATACTTTAGTACTCAGATGCAGTCTATGTAATCATCTTATAGTAATATTAGAAAGAAGAATTTATACAATTTTGTGAGCAATATATAATTTAAAACTTCATGGCAAACATCTTACCTGTCTACAAGCAGAGTGTCACTGGTTATAACTAAAATATCCAAGCAGTTTTCTCGCTCACTGCTGCAGTCTCTCGTCTGGACTAGGCTCATAAGCAAACAGAGTTTGAGCAAATTGTAAGTTCCCAGAGGAACAATATGTGATGCAAAGACATTGGCCAGTATTGCTGTGAATCTCCAGCATGAGCTGGACGTCAGGGAGAGGAGACACCTGAAGTTGTCACTAATTCCTGAAGGAACTGAAAGAAAATAAAAAGGACAGAAATTTGATTCCATTTGTTCAAAATAATTTCAAAATATAGTTCTTATGATATTATGATTGGTGGCCCTGCTTGTCCATCATTTCTTATCCCAGTCACCTCACGCACCCACATGAATGAGCTGAAAGCCAATCATTCGTTCTCTGAAGTCATGTGAGGCAGCAGGCATGAGGCTTCTGTACTGCTGCCTTTGCTCCTGTCAGGAAGCCCCGGAGTGCTGTGTTCAAAGGGTTTCTATTTTCCCACTTTGAAAGCACTGTACCATGGCACACTGTTTAATGTTCTCTAAATGTTCTCCACCCTGGCTCTATGGGCTCCTAAGACGGCAAATGTTGGAGGAGACGCTGTGCAGGCTACCTCTGCTCTCCTTTGAGCAGCTCTCACAGCACAGACCCCTGGGAAGGCCTGTCTTACTCTCACACTTGAATCCTGAGTTCGACAGAAGAAAGTAGACTATCTACCTACTTTTACTGCTTAGGCCTAGCACAAAGGTAAACAACACTGTTTGCTAAACAGATGGACTGACATGTATAAAATACATGGTTTCTTCTTACCTTTTGCTGTGTAAGGAGTGATACTATTTGCTTCTACACAGAGAGCAGTTTGTGAAGTTTTGACACAGACTGGAATTCCAATAATTTTATATTCATTTCCTATTTTCATCTTATTCACTAGTTCATCTGTTTATTAAACACAAAAGAAAATAGCTTTCACAAAATGAAAATTGCATATCATCATCTGTTTCAAAGATCTGGAACAAGTGCCATCTCAGTAGTTGAGTTAGTAGTGAAGTGTTTACCTCTCATGACTAGAGTATCCACATGCAATGGCACCAGAAATGGAAGCAAGGCCATTGTATTGCTGACATACATCGACATTTATAGGCACTATGAGTAAGCTTCAAGAAGCATGTGGAATAGTAACTGGGATAATTAAATATTCACCTATAATGCAGTCAAGAGGAAAAATACCACTCTATAGACCATATTCAATTAAATGGTAAAGAATGTTAATAAACAATATCATGAAAGTAACATTTATTTTGAAAATTAAGTAATTTTAAAAGACAGCACTCACTTTCTACAGCATTTCTAAGGTCTCGTCTGGGTACTCTCCTACACACTGTAAATTGTGGCTATTCCCACCTGTACCTTGTTCATGATAAACCGAGAGAGCAAGCAGTCTCTGCAGGACCAAGTCATTGTAGTGGAAAAACTGAATGCACGTCTAGTCCAGTCTTCACCCTTTGATGTTAGACCGTGTTCTTCTCACACACGCAGCTGGGCTAAGCCTTTAAGTTCAGTCATGTGTGTATGTGTGCTGTATGTATGTGTGTGTGTGTACATGTTGGAAGTCAGAGCACAACTCTCAGGAGTTCTCTTCCTTCACTATGTGGGTTACACTGATCAACTCTGGCTATGAGGCTTGGCAGCAAGCATTTCTACCTGACAGCCCATCTTTCCAGCCTTCCTGTTTATTTTTAAAGCACAATTAAGAAAGAGCTCAGTCAGGGTTGGGGATTTAGCTCAGTGGTAGAGCGCTTGCCTAGCAAGCACAAGGCCCTGGTTTCGGTCCCCAGCTCTGAAAAAGAAAGAAAAAAAAAAAAGAAAAAAAGAAAGAGCTCAGTCAGCAAAGTACCTGCCATGCTCTTTACTGACCTCTGCCTGTTTCCTAGTGCCCACATGAGAAGCTGGGCATGGCAGGTCATACCTGTAACTTCAGTGCTGAGTGGTGTAGGGAGGACAGGCCATTACTTGGAGCTCATGGGACAGCTAGCCAAGTCCAAAGGCTAAGCACCACGCTGTGTGAGAGACCCTGTCTCAAAAAAACAATTATTTATGCTGTGCAGCTAAATCTCCAAATCTTTTCTTCATCATGTTCGTGTACTATTAATTTCTTTTGAGATGGGGCCTCACTGTGTGAATCTGGCTGGCCTTGAACTCAGAGTGCCTCTGAATGCTGGGATTAAACATGCACCATCACACCCAGCTCTGTATGCTAATAGTAACAAAACAGAACACACACACTCACATGCACACACCCCACACACAACATGCACACACATACATATGCGCACGCATACACACACACACACACACACACACACACACACACACACACACCACACACCACACATGCACATGCACACACTCACACACAGAATAATGTGATATCATTACTATAAAATGGCCATGACCCTGGGACTTGGCAATTCCAAATAAAGATGACTTCCCATGCTTAAGCTGTCAGTATACTTTATAAAATGTCAGCATAAATTAGCTGGTTCCCTATTTTATAGCAGTTTTTTCTAGTTCAAACAGGACTTTACATACCTCTTAGGAAAACACTAAGTGACTGAAATCTAAATGGCTGGTTTTTAGGATCTCCTTGAAAAGCATGAAGGACTTTTGTGGTGATTATTTCGACTATCTGTTTATCTTAAGGTAAAGAACAAAAAAAAAAACAGTTAATAGAATCCATATTCAGTATAAGTCTCCTATTAAAATACAAGTGACTATTGGAAAGTTATCACAAAATGTAATTGCATTTTTTACCACCAAGTACTCTAAATTTTCTGTCTTCTTGAAGTGAAGATGAACAGAGACTGCATAAAAAGTCATTTCTTACTGTTGCAGATTCTGTAGCACCGGGCACATGGACTCTTATATATTGAAATCCTGAAAGAAAATAGTGACAAGTTCAGCCGCTCTCAGATTTGGCTATTTTCAATCAATTTTAATATTATCTGTTAGTGTGTCTTGCTTGCCTTGTTGTGTGTTGAGACAAGGTATCGCTGTGCAGCCTAAGCTAGCACAGGCTAGCCCAGGCTAGCCTGGCTCCTTCCACCCTCCTGCTTTAGCTTCCCCAGTGCTGGCAACGTGGCTGTCTCCTCCCAGGCACTATGCTAAGGTACTGGTAAGATGGACATGTAAACACACAACTTCTGTATGTGGCATCGTTTACAGAGAGCGCAGAGAAGAGAGAGGAAGCATCCAGCTCAACCAGCCTTGAGAATCAATGGGAAAGGGCTGACTAGGTTAAATCTTAAGCAGAGAGGAAACTGCATGAGCAAACAGTTCTCATATTCGTTCTGTCTCATTTGGTATGTCTTTTTTCAGGAGAATATCAACACTTATTCATTGGTGGAGTGCAGGGAAGACCGTTTCAAGATTACGCACAGTAAACTTATAGACATTAGGAGACACCGACATGTCTAGTTTACTACACTTTGAGTAGCCGCCAATTGTGAATATGGTTTGAGATGGGATAGCTTGATGAGTTCATTTCTCATGTGAACACTGACCTTTTGAGAAAGGACATACTTCATCTGAACAGAGGAACCTTGCGCCTTGTGTGTACTTGGTTACAGTTGTCATGGCAATCACAATCCCCTGCATCATATAAAATCTCTGAGACGCATAATTAAGTGGAAACTCACAAAGATCAAGACTATAGTTTGGCAGGGACGGTAAATGTGTTAACTTCAGCACAATATTGATCTGAGAAGAACACGAAAGCACATTAGTAAAAGGTGCCATCCAACTTGACTTGCTTTATTATATAGCAAGAATACTATCTAATTTGCTTTTGTTGCTATGAACCAAATATCAAGCCGGAGAAAAACATATGAAATGTAAATATAACTCCTATAACATCTTAATTAAAAATGCCACAAGGAGCTCATTGGTTCTCCTTAAAAACACACATTCTCTGGATCACAGTATAATGTGAACCCCAATAGCATGTGCCCAGATTGTGATCTCAAAATATTAATTCACATTAAAAGGAATCAGAGCTCTTTAGAGAGAAAGTAACGATTCTAATCTGGGACAGAAAATATAGGAAATGGGTTATTGGGGCATCTAATTTTTTAATTACACACACACACACACACACACACACGTGTCACAGCATGTGGTGGCATGTGTGAAGGTGAGAAGAGAAACTGTGAGGATCTGTTCTCCTTCTACCAGGTGGGCTGGGCATGGGATGGAATTAAAGCGCTCAGGCTCGGAAGCCAGGGCCTGCTCCTGCAGATACAGTGAAGAGCTTGTGACAGACTCTTGTTGAAAAAGGGAAGAGAAATGTTGGGTGTCATTACAGGTTGCTGCCTGTTTTCAAGTTGTTACCCTTCAAAGCCTTAAAAGGGAATCAAATATTTATCCCACATTTCCCAAACAAATTGTATTTTAGAGTAACCAAATAAATAATGATAAACTTATTTTTATTTTCATTTATCAATGTTAGAGATTAAAATTAGAGCCTTACCCGTGCTAGGCAAATGCTCTCCTACACATTTGTATCCCTAGGTGAGACAATTTATTTTACAGAATAATTTCAGATAAATCAGAACGGGTGGCAAAATGAGAAAAATATAAAATTACAACTGCTAATGAAAGGATAGACTGTAGATATTCTAAAACCATCAGGTGAAAGTTGATGCAAATTGTGTAACTAATTATGAATCAGAACAATAGCATCTGAACCACTGGTCAACTGACATCACTAAAAATGGCTCAATATAGCCTTATGATATGGAATGTATACATATAACATTATATAATGTGTTGTTAAAATGAACTGAATCCAGACATAAACCTCCAGAATTGTGTCTTATTTTAGATATATAGGATACAGAAAAATAACACATGCTATCGTAAGAAAGTAATTAGATGGATCCAGATGTATAATAACTTACAGGATAATTAACCAGTTTTTTAAAGTCAGTGTATAAAGGAAGGCGTGGGATAGCACCACTGAAGAAGCCTCAGAGACCGACACACAAGAATTCTGAAGTGTGAGCCTTGTTTTGATGCTGATTTGTCTTTTTTTAAATAAATATCTTTCAGTTTTTAAAAACTGACCTTTTTAAAGATTTATTATATATAAGCACACTATAGCTGTCTTCAGACTCACCAGAAGAGAGCATCAGATTTCATTACAGATGGTTGTGAGCCATCATGTGGTTGCTGGGATTTGAACTCAGACCCTTAACTCTCAGCCATCTCTCCAGCCCCTGATTTGTCTTTCTGGGGGGGGGGGCTTTCTTCCTTTCTTTCTTTCTTCCCTCCCTCCCTCCCTCCCTCCCTCCCTCCTTCCCTCCCTCTCTCTTGTCTGTCTGTCTGTCTCCCTTCCCTTCCCTTCCCTTCCCTTCCCTTCCCTTCACTTCCCTTCACTTCCCTCCCCTCCCCTCCCCTCCCCTCCCCTCCCCTCCCTTCCCTTCCCTTCCCTTCCCTTCCCTTCCCTTCCCTTCCCTTCACTTCACTTCACTTCACTTCCTTTTCTTCTTAAGTAGGCTCCAATGTAGCCCAGGCTGGCTTCAGATTCTCTGAGTAGCTGAAGCTGACCTTAAACCTTCCTTTTTCTGCTCCCTAAGTGTTGGGATTATAGGGCATGTACTGCCTCATCCAGGCCTTGGTCCTGGCTCAGGGTGGTGGTCATTTCGTGGTGGTGGTGGTGGGGAACCCCAAAAGCTAAAAAAAAGTCTTGAGATAAAAATTGGAAAAATTAAAGTATGGACTGGATATTAAATGATATCAAGAAAATACCACTGGTTTGTAAAAGATACTGTGATTATATAAGAACACAACAGTTTCTAGATGTTGGTCCTGAAGTATTAACTGGTGGGACACACTGTGTCATTGAGCTTGAGTGATAGATATATGGAAGTCAGCTGTATAATCTCTTCACTTTTGGATACTTTTGAAATGTTATTATAAAAGCATTTATTATAAGAGTGTTAATACAGGCAAAAATGAAACATACTAAGGTATTTGTGTTAGTGGTGGCTGTAACTTGGACTCAGTACCTCCTCAGGATTAGTAGGGTACCCTGGTAACTGTGTTGTTGGGGGTGTTTCTAGAGATGTTAACCATGGGAGGCTCACCTCCCTGAACATTGGCAGCTATGGGAGACAACTTGGCTGAACGCACACAGCACTGAAACACATCCTTCCCCCTTTAAATAGTTTGTCAGATACACTGATACAGCATTGGAACTCTGACTGACCACCTAATTTGAATTCCATCGCCTGAGCCAACATGGCAGAAGAGGAGAACCTAGAAGACACCATCGTCCTCTGGCAGCAGACTCTGGTGGAATAAGCATGACCACCCCTCAAATTAAAATGGTAAGTGTAAAAAGAGAAAAAATGACATAGGAAGTAGTAAGTTGGACTTTGTAAAATTTATTCTCTTTTATTATTAACTCATTCCTGGGAAAACAATATTTTGTTATTTTGAAGATTTATACTTCAGTTTAAAAAACTTATTTAATCAAAACTTACTTGAGTTTCAGTCTGTAACTTTCCAATTAACGAGAGAGTCTTAACAGCAACAAAGCAGACCTGTGATTTCAAACAAGTAAACACATTACCAAGATTTCCGTGTGATGTGGAAACTGTTTCTTTCTTCTTTAACTTACTGATTGGAAAACTTGAGCGGCTTTTAAAGGATGGTGTAAGATGTGATTTCCAAGTTCGGCATCTAATTCGACAACGTCACAGGGGTTTATTAAAATACTGAACCGGTAGACAGCATAGCTTTGTTTTGAATCTGAGAAGACATAAATGTAAACATCAGGATAAGTACGTGCAGACTCTTGTCTGAGGGTTCTTGACTGACCGCGTCGCTGACATACCATTGTAGTACTTGCAGTCGTCCATAAACTTTTGGAGGCCTCCACTTCTGTCAAGGTAGACAAGGGCTGCCTCTTTCATTGGAAGCTTCCCCATCTTCTCCATGTTGGTAATCTCCATCAGGACAAGTTAACCAGAGGGGTGGGAAAGATTAAAGCGATGAGACCCATGTAAACAATGAGGAACAGAGCAAAGCTTACTTTTGAAGACCACTAAGAAAACTTACAATTTCTTAAAACATAAAATTGAGGATGCAAGTAGGTAAGCCTTCCAACTGAAAGGGAGACGAAAACCTAGCACTGATTGACCCCAGGACTGCACACATGCAAGCGTGTATTATTGACGCACACCTTCACGCCCATATAACACTTTAATCAACATTCAGTGACAGGAGCCTGCCAAAGACCACACACTTACCAGGATGCCCAGGAATGCACTACTAACGTGCAAATTGAAACTAATAATTTTAGATAATGCCAGTCCCAGTGTAAGCACAGGCTGAAGGATGGAAGGCACACTAATTCTCACCAGTCCAGTCTGTGATAGCAAGATGACTCACTGGGTAAAGAGGCCAAGTCTTGGGGCTGGAGATAGCTTTAGCTGACAGACAGAGGTATTAGACAATTAAGTCCTCTCTCCATTCTAAATCCTTGTCAGGGACAAACATAGAACATTAACCTGCAGAGGTAGAGAGGGGTATATAAAATATGCACTTACGCAAAAAACACTAATTATAAACAAGATATGCCATGCAGTCACTGTGATATTAGGAAGGATATGATTGAGATTGGAACCTGCCTTTAAGGACTCCAATCTAGAGAAGTCGGAAATAGTGACTAACACATTATCGAATCATTATCAGCTATCTGTCTGTATCTATTATTTATTGGCTAGCTCACTTTCCCTAGGCACCAGTAATACACAGACGAGCAAAGCAGTGTCTGTCCTTTAAAGAGTACAGCAAGCAGGGGTTGGGGATTTAGCTCAGTGGTAGAGCGCTTGCCTAGGAAGCGCAAGGCCCTGGGTTCGGTCCCCAGCTCCGAAAAAAAGAACCAAAAAAAAAAAAAGAAAGAAAGACATGTATTCCACTTTAAAGGAATAAAGTAGTTTGTCTCTATGTGACTTAAGTATAATAATGCTGTCCCAGTTCGCTTGCCCAGCATGCACAAGGCTGGACTCAATCCTAGCATCACCTGAATGAATGAATGAATGAATGAATGAATGAATGAATGAATGAATTTTGGTTTTAGTATTCCTATAATGGCAGAGCTTTCCATATATACTAACACCCCCATTATAAGTCATATATCACTGACCTTACCCACCTATTACCTGTAGTTCAGGATACTTTGCACAGAAAAGTAAGTGGCTATCCTTTTTGTTATTACACTGGGGTCACAATCACTAATTTTAAATTTAATAATTTGACATTGCTAGAGTATCAGGTTTGTTTTTTTTTGTTGTTTTTTTTTTGTTTTTTTTTTTTTTTGTTTTTTTTTTTTTTGCCAGGTGTGCTCATGAACACATTTAATCCACAGGTCAGGAAGCAGAGGCTCATTGATCCCTGGGTTCTATAGCCTGGTCTGCAGATTGAGAATGGCCAGGGACAATACACAGAGAATCTGTGTCTCAAAACAAAACGAATCCCCTCCTCCACCAAGAACAACCACAGCAAAATTAGATTTCTGAAGTTGGAGGTCATTGAGTGAAATGGTTGTGTAAATTCAGACTGAGTTTTTTGAAGTCCAAAATAATTATATAGGGAAAGAGAAGTTTACAAAGTTTTTGAAAATAGAATCATGTCCATTTTATTTTTATTTTATTTTGGAAATTAGCTCCTTCCTGTTCCTGTGTGGAGAATGCTTTGAAACGGAACAGCCAATTATCAGTTTTCAACTAGTGTTGTATTTCTAAGAGATGGATGGACCAGTCCATATGTGGAACACAGCGAAATGGAGGCAATAATTCTAGAATCTTAAAGACTCTAATTCTGGGCTTCATGACCAACCTGTACCAACCACACAGAGAGGAAAAAAAAAATCAGTCGAGGCCAGGTCATGGTTGCAGAGAATAAGTAGGTTGGGCAGACTGAGTTCAAAGCTAGTCTCTGGCAGACAGGGTGGCGGTGGCCTTGATTCCAGCACTCAGGAGGCAGAGGCAGGCCTATCTCTCTGAGTTCCTGGATGGAGAGGGCTCTGCAAAGAGGACAGGGCTCTGCAAAGAAACAGAGCCTCGAAAAACAAAACAAAATGAACAGATAGTCTTGGTAGCCTTGGGCTACATATGCGTTCTACGGTAGTCTGAGTTGCATAACAAAGCCCTGTCTAGAAATCTCAAGTTTTGCCATGTCCACGGCCCGGTTCACCACAGCACCTCCAAACAAGTGGATTTTCATGTATCGGATTCTCGACAGTCAGCCAGGTAGGAAAGGAGACGGGAAGTCGAGTGGAGTTCAGGGCCTTCGAAAGATGGGGATAGAGCCCAATTGTCTATTAAAAATGTCTTGCTGGGCAGTGATGGCACGCACCACCCAGGAGGCAGAGGCAGAAGGATCTTTGGGTTTGAGGCCAGGCTGGTCTACAGAGCGAGTTCCAGGACAGACAGACAGACAGACAGACAGACAGACAGACAGACAGACAGACAGTCTTGGGAATGAACGCATTTGCAAGTAGGGGATTATGAGGAGAAAAGGACATAGAACAGGCCACCGGAATAAATACAAGTCTTCCCTCCTGTCAGCGCCGAAGGAACCCTGAGGAGATGCGGAGACCAAGGCCCAAACACCTCAGAACTCAGTCACGAGAGCTAACGCGCCTGGCTTGCGGGGCCTGCAGCCCCTCAGGAGACCCCAGTGCCCTCGACCCAGTCACGCTGCCACCTCTGGAATTAGACCCACCTGCACCGCAGGACCCGCGTGGGACACGGAAGGCCTCCCGCGCAGGCGCACTCTCCCAACTGTCGGCTGGCGCGCAGGGCCTGCCGGGACCTCAGCCCTTCTGTCACCAGGGCAACCATAGTGCAGTTAGCTACCGGCACAGCAAAGAGATGGAGATACCTCTGCCTTTGCTGTCATCTAATCCAAGACAATATCTTCTGTGAAAATTTTTCAAATTCTGCTGGTGGGGATGCGAAATAGCTCAGTAAACTTCGGAAGCTGCAGAAGACTCTCAAAGTCCATGAGAATTGAGAATATGCATACACAGGAAACTTTGTATATTTAAACTTATACTATTACTCAAAATTGCCCCGAAGTGAACGACTTGGCTTCCAACTAGCGTCAAACAGCTGTGGTATAGCAACGCAAGACAACGCGATATTCCCTTGAGATAAAAAGAATTAAGGGCTAGCACAATATGGATGGCTCTTGAGTGCACTGTGCAAGATGAAAGACACAAAAGTTCCATGTTGTATGTTGCCATTCATATATGAAATAGCCAGGAATAGGCAAACACGAATACGAATTTGTGATAACCTAGGGCTTGGTAAGGCAGTGAAATGTGATTGATAATGGGTAAGGGTTTTCCCCCTAAAATTGTAAAGTACACATAACAAAATGTACCATTTTAGCCACTCTTGAGTAAAAGCTGAATGTCATAAAACTATGACACTGTTTCCAGTACTGAATCATCTTTCCCTAACTCTGTACCATTTACGGATTTCCCATATTTCTGGCAATAACCATTCTGTTGTCTTCTTAAAATTAGCTACTCCAGACCTCATAAATAGAACAAATACAGCATTTGTTGTCTTGTGTCTTTTATTCTACTTCATAAAATGTCCTTAAGGCTCATCCATGCTGTAGAATGTTAGAATCTTAAGTGGACAGCAAACTGTTCGTTGTTTCTTTCCTTGGTGCTGGGGACTGACCCTGAACCCCCAGGCCTCACGAGTTGCTTGTGAGGTAATGGTGATACTCTAAAGTTGAACAAAGTCTCAGTAAAGCCTGTCAATTGCTGGTCTTGAGACAGGGTCTTTCTACTATAACCTAGGATAGCCTTATACTTACCTTGTAGCCGAGGCTGGCTCTGAACTCAGTTTGTAGCATAGGCAAGTCTCGAATTCACAATTTTGCCTCAGGTTCCATGTACAAGACTTTTTTTTTAAAGATTTATTCATTTATTATATATAAGTACACTGTAGCTGTCTTCAGACACACCAGAAGAGGGCATCGGATCTCTTTACAGATGGTTGTGAGCCACCATGTGGTTGCTGGGATTTGAACTCAGGACCTCTGGAAGAGCAGTCAGTGCTCTTAACCGCTGAGCCATCTCTCCAGCCCCCATGTACAAGACTTATAGGTGCATTTCACAATGGATAAATTCTATAGCATGAGAATTAAAGACCAATAGAAGTTTTACCAAACAACAAAACTCCTAAAAATTGGGTTGGCTCAAGTCTATTACTTGGCATAATTGACCTCCTTCCTCTTCAGGGGAAAGGGTTTCAGTTAGGAAACCATGATGTAATGTGTGTCCCACAGCTTTGAGTCACATATACGAGCACTTTTTTTTTTTTTTTTTTTGTATTTTTGTTTTGCTGACTCTCAGACTGTTTTGCTGACTTTGTAAACATGAGAACACAAACATGTCTTTTGACACTCTGACTCCAAATTTGGGGGACAGTTTTCCCTTTCTTTAAATGTAAGTGAGAAGCAAAGCAATGAAAGCCTTGACTCCAGTGGTCGATTGCAGCTGGTTCACACTAACAATGCAGGGCCCGCACCTGCTGCTGCTTCACTGTGACAAAACAGTGAAAAGTGGGCAAGCACACTTTCTACATCTTCTGTTCTTATGGCCCCTGTGGAAGGCCCAGGCAATGATCATCTTCAGTGTCAGGTGGATGGGATTTAGAGTCACCTGGGAAACATGAATCTGTGTGGATCTGCGAGAATTTTTCGAGAGAGGTTTAAGAGGGGGAGATCCACCCTAAATATGGAGCAGTGCCCTGTGGATGGACATTCTGGGCTGCACAAGAGGGAGCTCATGAAATATCAGCATTTATCTCTGATTCCTGACTGAAGACCCAATGTGACCAAGTGCTTGGCGCATCTGCCTATGCCACCAGGACCAACCGTTCCTTCAAACTGAGCAAATCCAGCTCACTCTTAAGTTGCTTCTGTTTGCTGTGTCACAAGAGCCAAAGGCAGTCTGGGGTTTTCCCAATCACCCATCCAACACACTGAAAACTCTCACTACCGGTTTTGACGGGGGAATGCGTGTATGCTGTAATCCTGGTTAGTGAGACAGACCTCAAGGAATGAAGTCAGCTGTGGAGCTTCTGAGGTAGGGAAATTAAAGCCCCCCTCCCCCTTTGGTTAGATATTCTCAGACCTGAATGCAACTTCTCAGGATGTCACAGGCATCTCAGTCCACAAAAGAATTAATCAGGGGGCTGGGGATTTAGCTCAGTGGTAGAGCGCTTACCTAGGAAGCGCAAGGCCCTGGGTTCGGTCCCCAGCTCCGAAAAAAAGAACCAAAAAAAAAAAAAGAATTAATCAGAAGATGAAGAAGGTAGGAGGTGAGAAAAGAATCTAGGATCAAAAGAGGCCATGGTGGAGGTCTGAGGGAACCGCCAGGGACACCGGGGCTGCTGAGGCCAATGGCTTCCACTTGCCACTGCTTCCCCTCACCCCACCCCACCCAAACCCCAGCATCATGTGGAACCTGCTAGAGCCAGAGGGATCTGGAAACCACACTTCACCTGGGAATGACAGAGTGGCCAATTCATCTTCTAAGCATTTCTTCTTTATTTTGAGTTCCTCTTTTCCATGTAAGGCTCGCAATGGCTCTACTTGTGTATCAGTCGTTTCAGGGTTACAGCTTCTCTACCCAGTTTAAGGTCGTCTTTGGCCATATGTATGCTCCTTTTCTTTCTCTCGTTACCCACTCCCTTAATTTTAACATGCCATACAGTTAACAATATCTAAAATTCATGGACCCTAACTCCACCCTAACTTTCCCTTCTCACCTACTTTTTGTGGACTATTTCCCCAATTAGATTAATACTTTATCTTTTTTCTTATCCACCCTACTTCTCTTTCATTCTTAATCTTAGTAAGTGAAGTTTGAGTCTACTACACACTGCCTTTGTTTATCTTCCAACAGTTACTGATGTCAAGTGCTAGTGACCAGTATGACCCTGCTCAGTGGTAATAAGGGCACCGGCGACTGCTTTCCCAGCCACTTTCCCACTCAGGAAATAATAAAGCTTATATCAGGTATGTTGAGCACCCAGACTAAGGAATTATTTTCTGAACTCAATTCTACCATATTTAATTCCTACCTGATCATCAAAAATACTCAACCTGGGGGCAGGATAGATGGTGCAGCAGGTGAGCGCTTCTTGCCCTTGCAGAGAATGCAGGGTTGGTTTGTTGCACCCGTATGATGGGTCCCCTGGGTAACTGCAGCTCCACAGACTTGATGCCACTGCACGTGTGGTAGGACACTCACTCACTTAGGCTAACACATACTCATAAACAAATCCTATGCCACGTAGTGAGAAGAGTTAGATAAGTGCCAGAGAACTCGAAATATAATTCTAAGTGTGTCTGAAGACACGAGTTTTTGAATGAAATAAGGAAGACAATGGATAATAGGAAAGAGGAATTAAACAAAGAGAAACTTATTTGAAATGGTGGAAATAGAGCACACAGGAAGTCTCAGCAACAGAAGAGATTAACAGTCTATCTGGGCCTGCAGACTAGATAGAGGAACCAGATCAATCCCACAAGGACAGAGATAATAAAAAGGTTCCAATGAGACTCTCAAGATGTATGTGACACCCTGAGAGACAAAATCTGTGGCTATAAGCGTAAAGGAAGAGCCACCTCGATCTAAAGGCACAAAAACATTTTCAAAAGAACTGAAACAAAATAAAACTGAACCATTAGAAAAAAAATGCCAATCCAAATCCAGGAGGCACTTAGGACTCCTAATCAATGACATTAGACAGTATCCTTCCCTCACCATAATAAAACTAAAACTCCAAATCAAAAGAACAAGCGTGTGTAATGTACCGAGAGAAATGTCAAGTCTGTGTAAGATATAAAGGTAGGCCCACCAGAGTAACAGCAGATTATTCAAGTGCACTTTAAGAACCAGGAGGGCTGGACAGATGTATTTAAGGTCCTGACAGACAACAACTGCCCACCAGACTACTATACTGAGCTGCCTGTAGGCACACATCTTTGGAAACTTGGTTCCCGTTTTGTAGTGCTGTCTGGTGAGATGTGGAATGTTTCGGAAGTACAGCCCTCCTGAAGGAAATGAATTTTGGGGGTGAGCTTTGATGGTCTACAGCCTTGTTCTCCTAGCAGGTCCCTCTCTGCTGTGTGCCACTGAAAATATAACCAGTCATCTTCCCATTCCTACAAACCCCACTGCTGATGGACCCTCCCTCCGGAATGGTAAGACAAAACAAGTTCTTCTGTAAGGTGCCTTTGGTCTAGAGTACCGTGAAAACGAAACAGTTAACAGAAAAGTAACTGACTCAGCAAAGTTATTCTCACAATTAAAAAAAAAAACTTTCTGTGATAAAAATAGGCTAAAGGGATTAAGTCCAGTACGCCAGCTCAGCAGAAAACACACTAAGAAATCTTTTTGACCAAAGAGAAAAGTAAATGCACCCCTGCAGCCACGGGGGGGGGGGGGGGACCGTGCTAGAACGATAGTTAAGCAAGAGAAGAGGAAAAATACCAAACACTACAAAATCAACAAGATATCAGGAATCAATATACAGCTTTTAATAATAACTCTAAATACAGTCTCAACCAAAAGACATTCATGGAGAGGATCCAAACGCAGAGATCATGTACTTGTATTAACTGGACTCAACAGGTTATTTTAAAAAAGACATGAAGTTGGGAGAGAAACATGCATGTTATGGGGGGAGACCAGAGTGAGGCACAGATAAGGAAAAATACATTGTATACATGGATGAAATTCTCAAAGAATAAATACAAACGTAAAAACCCTAGGTAATGAAGTCGTCTAGCTACTATCCATCAAAATGTACCTCAGATTCTTTTCCTCTGTACTTGTGATAAATGTCTTCAATTAAGATTAACACCCAGGGCCAGAGAGATGACTCAGTGGTTTAGAGAATTTGCTGCTCTTCCAGAGGGTCAGAGTTTAGCTTCTAGCACCCCTGTCAGGTGGTTTGCAAGCACCTACATCTCCAGTCTCTGGAGACCTGAGTCCCTCTTCTGGCCTCTTCTGGCCTCTGCATACACATAGTAAATATATATATATATATATATACATATACACACATATATATACATACATATATATATACACACACACACATGTATATATATACACATATATATACATATGTGGTGTGACATATATATACATATATATGTATATATATATGTGTGTGCATGCACACACACATAAACATTTTTAAGAGATAAGTGTCAGTGATCAATATCAATGTGTCATTAGCAAAGTAAACTAATGTGTCCGTGTGTACACACACATACACACACGGAATTGAACTCAGGGCCTCAGGGATACTAGGCAAGCCGTCCACCACCGAGCCATGCTGTGACATGTGGATGTCACAGAACAGCCTGTAGGTGTCATTTCTCTTTCCTTCCATCACGTAGGTCCTGGGTATTAAACTCTGCTCATCAGGCTCGGTGGCAAAGATGACCGGTAAACCATCTTGCCAGCCTGTAAGCCTCAGTTTTGAATGACTCGTGGCTACCACTGGTCACAGAAATGCCTAACACAGCAAGGATATATTTACTATCTAAAAAGAACTGAAGAGGTCTAGTAGAGATTCCAACTGGCCATTTGTGTGGTGTGACAGCACTACAGTTCTCAGACTTCTGCGTTCCTCCAGTTAACTATTAAAACATAAGAAAACATAAGAACATCTAAATATGGACCTCATTGTAGGCTTCCCCACATACGTTTAACCAAAACTAAGTAGAAACATTTCACACTTCTCTTTATCATTCATTTCTCACAGTGCAGTAGGTGTGGGGAACGATGAACCCAAGAGATAAGCCCTGCAAGAGTTTATGATAAAAATTTAGGTGCTACTTTTGAATACAGATTTATAAAATCATCGTGTGTCTGGTTCTCCCAGTAAGCAGGGTTAACATTTTTATTATAGCCAAACATATGTAAAAACTATCTACCTTTTACATGTGAGATTCTTTGACCACTTCTTAACTGTTATAGAATGGCTTGTGTACTAATAACTTACTCTCTGCTGTTGCAACGTTGGTTAAATTTCAAAAATTATATTTGAACACAGCACAGCATTTTTCTTTCTTTCTCAGTTCATTTACTGTGTGCAAAACTGAACATTTAAGAACTGAAAAATGTTTCCAAAAATTACACTTGTGTACGAGAGTGAAATTTATGGTTCTTTTCTACTATGTGGGTCTCAGGGACTGAACTCTGGTAATCAGAGTCAGTGGCAAGTACCCTTACCTGGTGAGCCCCCTTGCCTGTCCTGAAAAATGGTTTGTAGGGAGGCCTGCCACCCACTAAGACATGTTTAAAAGATTGCAAATGAGCAGCAACACAGTTTACCATGATGCTAATAGTGTGAAATAAACACAAATAGATCTCTTACTGGAATTCTATCAGTGAAGCTGAGAACAACTTTTTCCTAGTATCAGTTTAATATATATGAAAAGTGGCAAAGAACCCAAATACTTGAAAAAATTTTGTGGGTTTACTTGTTTTCATTTTGTGTGCATATGTGAGTGCATGTGCACCATGTGCATGCTGGGTACCTAAGGAGACCAGATGGTGGTTGGAGTCCCTAGAATTGGAGCCACATTGTGTGTCCCCAGGTGGGTACTGGGAACCAGATCCTGGTCCTTTGCAAGAACAGCAAATGCTCTTAATTTTAGATGCATCTCTCTTGTACAGAGCCATATTGGATTTGGGTCTAGCCGCTTTTTGACTGCATGGTTCAAAGTGACTAGGTGACTCTGGGCTGTCTGGCCACAGAGACTCACCCCTAAGATGACTTAAGTCTTAAGATTGTTGAATGAAAGCCTCTCCCATGAATTTACGGCACAGGAAGATAACATTCAAGGGATGCCTCAGCTCCCTTAGCAGATACCTGTTACCTCCTGAATCAACACCCAGTGTCTCCACCGCCTGACCTCTTTGCCTCCAGCTATCACTACCTATATCCGCACCTCCCCCTCCTCTGTGTTTCACAAAGGACACTCCCCCTACCTGAAAGCCTTAAAAGCTGTAACGTTCATCCCAATAAATGAGACCTTGACAACAGAATCTTGCTTGGTCTCCTTAGGGCCAAGGGTAGCGCCCCTTCGGGACTCTGAATAACTGGGTCCCTGCTGGCGGGGACACTCTCTAGGCCCCGTCCCAATACGCCTATACACATTACTACTCAGTTTTGCTGTTAATTTCTCTAGTACACAAACATGACTTAATATTTCAAGGTATTCAGACCATCAAAAACCCATGATATGGTTTCATATTACTGTGATTTCAATGCTTGTGTTCCCACATAACTCATGTGTGCCATCTAAGCCCTCAGTGAGAATAATCAGGAGGGACTCTGGGAAAGCAAAGGAGATTGCCCCTGAGAAAGTAAAGCCTCTTTCTTCTAGCTCACCGGCTCCAGCAGGGAGACCCCAACTACGAAGAAGAGGCTTTGCTTGAATAACAAACCTTAAACAGCAACAACACCCCCTCCCCCCCACCCCCACCCCCAGGCCCAGGACCTTCCTCAACAAGTTGTAATTCACAGGCCATAATGCTAGGCTGAGGAGGCTAAGGTGAGAGATAGCTCTAAAACCAAAACCAACAGGCAAAGAACTAACCTCCCAAATGACCTGTGAGATTATTTTGGTAGTTGGCATGAAATAGTCCAGTTGTTCAAAAGTCATATATTTAATAAGGCAGAATATGGGAGAAAAGTTAAACTTGAAAATTAGATTTCCCCCCGGAACTATATATATATATATATATATATATATATATATATATATATATATATATATATGTGTGTGTGTGTGTGTGTGTGTGTGTGTGTGTATACATATCTCTGTGTGTGTGTGTGTGTGTGTGTGTGTGTTAGTATAAAATATTTGGGTAATTCATTCCACCCAAATATTTTGACAAAGTCGTATACCTTTTTCTCCCACAAAAATAACTCATTTTAGTAGTTACTACTATAACCATTACTAGTTTTAATTTAAAATAACAACAGAAATTAGATGATCATTAAACGTTTGCTAATTTTATTATATTACATAGGTCTTTATTTCTTGTGATCCAAAAAAACATCAAAAATCTAAATTTTCTTTTTAAAAGTACAATATTACACTTTAATTTTTGGCAATTTAATTAAGGGATATTAGAGTAAAAAAAATCATGTATGTACAATTTTTGTTTTGATTCATAACCAACCAAAAACTCCGTTATTAAAGTAGAGATGACAGAAGTAGCCTGGATCGAGTTATGTACAGTGTAGGCGTAACATCTCACCCGTGAGGGAGATCCAGTGTACTGCATGCACACAAAGACTACCTGTCACACTGAAGCACCGCCTGTCCCCATCCTGCTGAACGTATTTTAGCCAAAGGGTACTGACGAGAAATATTTCTCACTTGCCAAGGTAACACATCCAAGGAAAGTTTGTTCTTAGCGCAGCTAAGCTCATGCCGCTGTCCCCTTAAGGACCTGGGAAGCTGTCCTCCAGGAGCTGGAGTCCCAAGAAGCACCCTCTGAACCTAACATTTTACCATCGTGAGTGCAGATGGTAACCGACAGGTTGTTCTGAACTACTTCTAAGACACATAAAGATAGCAAGAGGCATGTGTGCACGTCAGAGATAGGGAATGCTCTGATTAGTATTCACGAGGCCTCATGCATGTCTGATCCCTGCACTACAACACGAGTAATACTGAAAACGTTACACTAAATTACTGTTACCTTTTGTTGGAATGTGGTGGGGACACACACTCACGCTGACCCAGACTTGCTGTTTTACTACTTAATTCACAACTAAGTAAACATTACAGAAGGCTACTTCTTTTCTGTCACTTTAAAAACATGATCAATTAAGAAGGCAGTTTTGAAATAGCTATCTGCAAAAATAGACACCAAGGCTTAGTGGTGTCTACTAAACCTTCCAAGGGTCAGAAGGAACATAAATAGAAAACATTTCTAATATAAACACGTGACAGAGACATCTATGTTTGGCACCACCTAAAAAAAAATATCTGGTAGCATTTTATTACTTCTCAGTTCGTTGAGAATTCTAAAAATTCCTGGATGTTAAGTATTTTCTTTTCCTTTAGAGGAAAAGTGATGCATGGATGGGATCTGGGTATTCCAAAAGCAAATGGCTGCCTTCTGCTTTTTCTTATGGGGCTGCAAATGAGTGGCTGCGAATGCCCACTAGCAGCCGGGGCGTCAGCTCATCTGCCTCTGTGCTGGAGTCTGACTAAGAAGCAAAGAGTAAATTATCATGGGAAGATAGGGTTTCATCATAAACCATCACAAACCATCATGTACCATTTGCATAGTTTCGCTATGATAAAAGGCATAGAATTACAGATATTAATACATCTTAACTGTAACAGACTATTAAAACAGTCTATCTTGGATGTGTTAGTGTGAACTTAACAGGAAAGAAAAACAGTCAATAGCAAAAAGTTATCTTTAAAAATAGGTTAATGCTAAGAATAATAGCTTTAAATTTTTGTTTAAAAATAAGCTTAATAAACAAGAATACAAATTTAAGTTCAAAACTTAGCTCTTTGAAATGCCCTATTATTTCTTGCATACAGCAGAAAATATGTATTTCATAGTTTTCACTGTTACATATAAAAATGAGGCACTGTTATACAAAGTTGAATATATTCACACAAATAAGTGTTTCCAACTCTTCTGCAGGCTAGAGGTTGCTCCTCGGTTTCTGAATGATAGAGTGTTCACAAAAATAAGTCTTCTGAAGGAGGGGCGTAAGAAAAACCAACAAATGCATCGTCTGCCTCCAGAACACTGGCATTCACTATAGAATAGTCAGAAGACACGCACACAGAATAGGGCACCGTTTCTTCAGTGAAGACGGCATCGAAGTTTCTGATATCGTCTGGTCCAGCCTGAAACATCAAAAGCATAGAATCACCACTTTAGCTTTTCTTTCAACTCAGTTCATTAACTTTTTCCATTAATGCAGTTCATCAAAGTGTCTTTACGACTTTGTGCATTTTCCCCGGCAAATTTAGATTTCCCCTGCGTTGTTACTGCTCCTCCTGTCCCCTTTACGGTTACAGTGAGACTTGTCTTTCTGCTGTGAAGTAGGAAGGGTAGGAAGGTACCAGTAAGGAAGAGCAGCGCAGCAGCTGCACATGTATACATCCATACCTTTCTCTACATCACCGTCCCTATGTGCAGAGACAAGGCTCAGGGAGATCTAGGACAGTATTTCACTCCGGGTCTGACTGTTCAGTTTCTCAAGTCTGGATGGGTAGAGCTTTAAGGAGCAGTGGGGCTATTTTAGGTAAAGCCATGAAGGGTGGATCTGGGCTCTAAGGGAAGGTCAGGAAGCATTGGTGCAGACATCCTTAGCTCTACAGGCCCGAGGGCAGCTGCTGGGAAGGGAGTAAGGCAAACACTTACTTCCAAGGCAATGTCTCACTCAACGTAACATTGAACCTTTGCCTTCAGCGAGAAGGAAAGATCTCAGGCTCTACAGAGAGAACCTGAGATACAAACTCCAGCGATCTGCTTGGAAACACCATGCTAAACCTCCAGTCTCCACAGGGAAGCAAAAGCCTTTACGCTCCAGGAGAAGAAGCCTGACTAAAGTACACAGATAAAGACTCAGGGCAGAGAAAGGAACCCCCGGCTATCAGTTAGCCCAGTAAAAATACAAATTAATCAGACAACAGGGAATGAACACGAACTTCGTGATTCTTCCATATAAGAAAATCTCCCTCAGAACACAAAGCACTCTAGGAATTATCGCATTCAAGTCTTTAGAATAAATGGAATTTAAGATGAATTTTAAAAAAGGATTTTATTTATTTAATGTATGTGAGTTCACTGTCTTCAGACTCACCAGAAGAGGGCATCGGATCTCATTACAGATGGTTGGGAGCCACCATGTGGTTGCTGGGAATTTAACTCAGGACCTCTGGCAGAGGAGTCAGTGTTCTAAGCGCTGAACCACCTCTCCAGCCCTTAGATACATTTTAAAGGGGCTGAAGAGATGGTTCAGTGGTTGAGAGCTGCTGGTAGACCCAGCTCAGCTCTTTCCCATGTCACTTTCTTTGTGTCAGCAAAAACACAAGGAAGGAACCCAGCAGCCACACTGGCCTGAGACTCCCAGTCTCACCCTTTCCTAACTTTCCCCATGCTCTTTTCAGATTTACTTAGTTCTGAACCAGCCTGCAGGAGTTCCTTCTCCCACCTCACACCCATTCCCTGAGGACTCTCCCTTTTGGTACAGACCCTGATTAGCCCTTTCTTGTAACCCTCTCTGCTGTTCCAAGACCATTTCCATCCCTCCTGCCACACTGACTAGCAAGGGCTGTCTCTTCCAGGAACCCCACGGCAGCCACACTCATACCCATACTCATGACCCAGAGAGCAACTGCAACCAAAGAACAGAGCCTTTACCCAACAAAGACAAGAACAGATGAGCACCCCAGGAACACCTTGAGCACTGAACTCCAGATGCCTACGCCTGGAAGATATAAACACGAACAGCCAAGACAACGCGCCTCTACCAGAATCCAGTCACCCTATCACTGCAGACCTGAAATGCAGTACAGCTGAAGCGCAAGACAGACTTCAAGATAGCAACTACGAACGTGCTCAGGGACTTCAGAAATGATGTGCATTTGGGTCTATTTTCATTTTTCTACATACTGACTGTCAGTTAAACCAGCACCATTTATTGAAGATTCTTTCTTTTTTTCCATTGTATATTTTTTGCTTCCTTGTCAAAGAGCAAATGTCCATAGGTGTGTGGGCTCATTTCTGGGTCTTCGGTTCTATCCCACTGATCTACCTGCCTGTCTCTGTACCAATACCATGCAGCTCTGTAGTACAGCCTGAGGTCAGAGATGGTGATTACCTCAGGAGTTCTTTTTTTTTTTTTTTTTTTGGTTCTTTTTTTTTTTTTTCCGGAGCTGGGGACCGAACCCAGGGCCTTGCGCTTCCTAGGCAAGCGCTCTCCCACTGAGCTAAATCCCCAACCCCAGGAGTTCTTTTCTTGTTAAGAATTATTTTTGCTATCCTGTGTTTTTTGTTTTTTCCATATGAAATTGAGAATTGCTCTCAATTCTCAGTGAAGAATGGCCAAGACGCACCTAAAGAAATGTTCAACATCCTTAGTCATCAGGGAAATGCAAATCAAAACAACCCTGAGATTCTACCTCACACTAGTCAGAATGGCTAAGATCAAAAACTCAGGTGACAGCAGATGCTGGCAAGGATGCGGAGAAAGAGGAACACTCCTCCATTGTTGGTGGGATTGCAGACTGGTACAACCATTCTGGAAATCAGTCTGGAGGATCCTCAGAAAATTGGACATTGAACTGCCTGAGGATCCAGCTATACCTCTCTTGGGCATATACCCAAAAGATGCCCCAACATATAAAAAAGACACGTGCTCCACTATGTTCATCGCAGCCTTATTTATAATAGCCAGAAGCTGGAAATAGCCTAGATGTTCCACAACAGAAGAAAAAACACAGAAAATGTGATTCAATTACAAAATGGAATACTATTCAGCTATTAAGAACGAGGACGTCATGAGTTTTGTAGGCAAATGGATGGAACTAGAAAATATCCTGAGTGAGTTAACTCAGACCCAAAAGGACACGCACGATATGTACTCTCTAGTCAGTGGGTATCAGCCAAAGAAGTATGGAATACCCAGGATATAATCCACAGAACTCAGGAAGGTTAACAAGCCAAAGGGTCCAAGTGAGGATGATTCAATCTCACTTGGGAGGGAGAAGAAAGCAATCATGGGGGCAGAGGAAGGGAGGGATCTGGGTGGGAGAGCGGAGGGGGAGGGGAAAAGGAGAACATGACCAGGTACTGGAAGAGGGGGAGAGGAGTGAAGTTCAGAGGGCCAGCAGAATTAATGGAAACAGGCAACCTCAAGGAGTGGAAGGTGGGGAGACCCTCTAGACTGTACCAGAGACCTAGGAGGTGAGAGACTCTCGGGTCTCAAGGGGAGGGACCTTAGATGAAATGCCTAACAGTGGGGAGAGGGAACTCGTAGAGTCCGCCTCCAGCAGACAGACAGGGCATCAAGTGGAAGTACAGGGTTGCTATCTTACAGTCAAAAACTCTGACCCAGAATTGTTCCTGGCTAAGAGACATGCAGAGACAAAAATGGAGAAGACACTGGGGGAAAGAGGGTCCATCTCAGGGAGAGGCTCTAAGGCTTGACACTATTACTGATGCTATGGTTGAGTCTAGCATAGCTGTCCTCCGAGAGGCACAACAAGCAGCTGACTGAGAGAAGCAGATACACCCAACCAAAGGACTGAAGTCGGGGACTCCTGTGGTTGAATTAGGGGAAGGGTGGAAGAAGCTGAGGAGGAGTGTGACCCCATAGGAAGACCAACAGTATCAACTAACCAAGACCCATCAGATCTCTCAGACACTGAGCCACCAAACACACGCAGCACACAGGCTGGTCCAAGGCCACGGACACATACACAGCAGAGGACGACCTGGTTTGGTCTCAGTGAGAGAAGATGTGCCTGACCATCGAGAAACTTGAGGCCCCGGGGAATGGGGAGGCCTGGAGGGGTGGAGGCCAGGGTGGTGGGTCATCCTCTTGGAGACGGGGGAAGGAGGAATGGGATAAGAAACCATCAGAGGGCAGAATGGGAGGAGGGTAACGAATGGGCTATAAAAATAAAAGCAATAAATGAATGAAAATTTAAAAAGACATGAATTATCATATGAATGAGATTATGAATAAATCCCTCAATAAAGTCTGTAAAAATACAAACAGTTGAATAAAATAATGAAATAACTCAAGACATGAAAGTATAATTTAAGAAAAAAGAATCACTAAAGTGATTAAATTGAAATAAAACAAATTTAAAAATTTAGGAAGTCAAACAAAACTTACTTCAGAGGTTAAGTCCTACCAACTACTGTATAATGGTTTCCTCCAAGACTGAAATACTCTACAGGAAAATCTCTTCAGCCGACAAGTCAACAAATAGCTTCAGGAAATACCTGAAACTCATCAAATTAGCTAGTTCCCATCCCTATCCACCTCCACCAAGCAAAGATTGTGACACACCAGAGAAGCTGCCTGGAAGGAGAAACCAGCCCCCTGCCTGGAAGAGGTTTAGACCAAGTGAATCACTGGAAGGGACACTCTCTAACCTGTGAAGTGACTGCAGGTTGTGAAGTGACTGCAGTGTAGTGTGCTCCAGGTTCCCAGATTTTGTGAGATGTCACCTGTGCTGGGGTGCGCTCTGGTAATGTAGCTATCTGAGTAATTTCTGCTCCTGTAAGTACCCCTCACCCATATTCCTATAAGTAACACCAATAAAACTTATTGGCTCCCCAAGTTGGACTTTGGTGGCATTTGTTTTTTGGTTTATCATGGGCTTCCTATCTGGGGTGAGTGTGTTGTTGGTCTCCCTGCAAAAAAGCCCTGCTACACAATATTAACGTTAACATAGTACAAGACATGGAAGAGTCTTGGGTGTTGAGGATGAAGTAGAAAAAAAAGATAGCTCAAAGAAATGTTAAATCTAAAAAAAAAATAGATCCAGCCAGAAAATATGCAGGAAATCTGGGAAACTATGAAAAGACCAAATCTACAAATAATATGCATAGAGAATAAACCCAGGTCAAATACAGAAAATAATTTTAAGAAAATAATAGATGATGATTTGTTCAATGTAAAGGAGGTGCCAGGCTGGGGTGGTGGCGAAACACTCCTTTAATCCCAGCATGCCGGCAGGTCAGTCTCTGAGTTTGTGGACAGCCTGGTCCAGAGTGAGTTACAAGACAGCCAGGGCTACCCAGCAAAACGGTCTTGACAAACTAACTAAACTAACCAATCAACTAACCAAATGATTTCAGATAAAGAAGTAGGTGCCAAGACCTCGTGACTATACAGTGTCCAAGACCTCGAGACTATACAGTGTCTAAGACCTCGTGACTATACATTGTCTAAGATATCAAGACTATACAGTGTCTAAGACCTCATGACTATACAGTGTCTAAGACCTCGTGACTATACAGTGTCCAAGACCTCGTGACTATACAGTGTCCAAGACCTCGTGACTATACAGTGTCCAAGACCTCGTGACTGTACAGTGTCTAAGACCTCGTGACTGTACAGTGTCTAAGATATCAAGACTATACAGTGTCTAAGACCTCGTGACTATACAGTGTCTAAGATATCAAGACTATACAGTGTCTAAGACCTCGTGACTATACAGTGTCTAAGACCTCGTGACTGTACAGTGTCTAAGACCTCGTGACTATACAGTGTCTAAGACCTCGTGACTATACAGTGTCCAAGACCTCGTGACTGTACAGTGTCTAAGACCTCGTGACTGTACAGTGTCTAAGACCTCGTGACTGTACAGTGTCTAAGACCTCGTGACTGTAGAGTGTCTAAGACCTCGTGACTGTAGAGTGTCTAAGACCTCGTGACTGTAGAGTGTCTAAGACCTCGTGACTGTACAGTGTCTAAGATATCAAGACTATACAGTGTCTAAGACCTCGTGACTATACAGTGTCTAAGATATCAAGACTATACAGTGTCTAAGACCTCGTGACTATACAGTGTCCACGACCTCGTGACTATACAGTGTCTAAGATCTCAAGACTATACAGTGTCTAAGACCTCGTGACTGTACAGTGTCTAAGACCTCGTGACTGTACAGTGTCTAAGACCTCGTGACTATACAGTGTCTAAGACCTCGTGACTGTACAGTGTCTAAGACCTCGTGACTATACAGTGTCTAAGACCTCGTGACTATACAGTGTCCAAGACCTCGTGACTATACAGTGTCCAAGACCTCGTGACTATACAGTGTCCAAGACTTCGTGACTGTACAGTGTCTAAGACCTCGTGACTGTACAGTGTCTAAGACCTCGTGACTGTACAGTGTCTAAGACCTCGTGACTGTACAGTGTCTAAGACCTCGTGACTGTACAGTGTCTAAGACCTCGTGACTATACAGTGTCCAAGACCTCGTGACTATACAGTGTCTAAGACCTGGTGACTATACAGTGTCTAAGACCTGGTGACTATACAGTGTCCAAGACCTCGTGACTATACAGTGTCTAAGACCTCGTGACTATACAGTGTCCAAGACCTCGTGACTATACAGTGTCTAAGACCTCGTGACTGTACAGTGTCTAAGACCTCGTGACTGTACAGTGTCTAAGACCTCGTGACTGTACAGTGTCTAAGACCTCGTGACTGTACAGTGTCCAAGACCTCGTGACTATACAGTGTCCAAGACCTCGTGACTATACAGTGTCTAAGACCTGGTGACTATACAGTGTCTAAGACCTGGTGACTATACAGTGTCCAAGACCTCGTGACTATACAGTGTCTAAGACCTCGTGACTGTACAGTGTCTAAGACCTCGTGACTGTACAGTGTCTAAGACCTCGTGACTGTACAGTGTCTAAGACCTCGTGACTATACAGTGTCCAAGACCTCGTGACTATACAGTGTCCAAGACCTCGTGACTATACAGTGTCCAAGACCTCGTGACTATACAGTGTCTAAGATCTCAAGACTGTACAGTGTCCAGGAACTTGAGACTACATAGGCTTAGGGCCCAGGGGAAAGTCTAATACTATTATTCTGGTAAAGCAACGAAGCAATAAAATGGCTCCTGATGTCATACTGCTGTATCCACAGAGCAGCACCTCTTTATCCGGTGTCAGGGACGCCTCTCCTTGCAGCAGACAGGGGCTAACAGAGAGACCCACAACTGGACAATGTGCAGAGGGAGAGACTTTGAAGCACTCGGTCCTAAACGAGGTATCTTCGTCAAAGGTGCCCTGACTCCCACGAAGGCACAGGGATGCATGTGGGGGAGGAGGCAGAAAGATCTTAAGAGTTGAGGGTTATGGACGACGATAAGGAAACAGTGCCTTCTGGACACAACACGACTGACGCACATACGAACTGACTATGGCGGCATGCAGAAAGCTTGCACGAGTTCAAGCCAGATGGGGTCCTGGCTCAGCGAGGAGGAATGGACATGGGTTCCCACCCCGACCCAAGGAGCTATCTGCATTTGATACCCACTGGCAAGGGAAAAAAGATCAGCTTCCTCCAGTGGAATCTTTCTGGGTATATCGACCACCGTTCAGGCAGGCGGCATACCCGGGAGCAGATGGCCAACACGAAACTCATTCGGCGGCAGTATGTAGGCTTTCTGTCTCCTTTTGCTTTGGGCATTTTTAAAAATGTATTTATTTTTTGTCTTGTTGGTCTTTAGTTTCCTTATTTTGATTTCCATTTGTTCCACTGTGTATGTGTACTTTGCTTTTTTGGTCTTTGTGGCATTTCTTTTCTTTTAGTTTTTGTAGCTCTGGTTGTCCTGGAACTTGCTCTGTAGACCACGCTGGCCTCAAACTCAGATATATGCCTGTCTCTGCCTCCTGAGGCTGGGATTAAAGGTGTGCACCATTATGCTCAGCTGACTACATACTGTTAGGAGGGAGAACATCAAGTTGGGTGGGAAGGAAGTGGGTAGGATCTGAAAGGAAATGGGGAAGGGAAAAACATGATCAAAATGTATCACTGGCTACTCTTCTAGAGGACCGGGGTTCAATTCCTAGCACCTACATGGTGGCTCACAACATTCTGTAACTCCAGTCCTAAGAGATTTGACACCTTCTTCTAGCCTCCATGAACACATATACACATCCAGGTAAATACCCATACATGAAAGAAAAATAAAATATAAAAAAAAAAATAGTATTACAGAGGATCCATGTTTGGTTCCTAGCATCTACATCAGATGGCTCACAATGGCTTTAACTCCAATTTCATGGGATCCAACGCCCTCTTTTAGCCTCAGCAGGGGACACCGACACATGTGGTATTAAATGCATACTATAGACACACACACCCCTACACACACACACACAAGTAAATATTTTAGAATCCTTTCAGATCTGGGGCTTTATCCCAGTGGTAGAGCATCTGCCTCAGCAGCCCCCATGCCACTGTGCTCAGAACACAGACACCACTAACACAGAGCCTTTTCTCTATACATTTGCCTTCTCTTCAGTGAGGAATGAGGATGGAGCCTCCCTAACCCCCAGAGTGAAAATCAGGACCAGAACTCTCCTTAACAGAGTAGTCATTTCTGCAACTATCAATTCTGAACTACATGAAGTAAGTCAGGGTACAAATATTGCTGTGTTGGAGGGTATTTTATACCCAGTATGCACAGAGTCTAGCTTTAATCAAGCCAGAGTATACAGAGTAACTTTGAAAACATTGGCCTGGTCACATTTGTGTCATCCCAGGAGGTGTGGACAATCAGGTTCCTGGGCTCATTGGACAGCCAGTGAGAGCCTTTGTCTCACAACATAAGACACCAAGGATTTGCTCTGCCCTTCACACACAGATGTGCGTGCACACCCAAGAGGACACACAGCAACTTTGGAGCCACGCCCAGATTTGCATATTGGTGCTGTCACTTCTCATCTATCTGTGACTGTCCGTCTGCTAATTTATAAACAGATACACTAACGAGGGCACAACAGCAGTGAGTTTGCAGCTCATCTGAGGGGCAGATGTCCAGGAAGGAAGCTGCCCGTGGTCACTAACATTATTACCAACCTCCTGATGAATATCAACAGTCTATCTATTACCACGTTGATTCCTAAAACTTTACATGCTGCCAATTCTGTCAAATACATCTCTGATTGGCTTTTGGCTTAAAAAACACACTTTCAGGTACACTGCTTTCATTGGCAGATCTAACAAGGCTAGCTACTATGAACATTTGAATAATACTTTTAGTATTTCCTAGAAGAGATAGGACAATTTATATTTCCATGAAAAGATTTTAACTAGGGCTAAGGATACAGCTGGACTGATAAAGTATTCAGCAAGCAAGGAAGCAAGCATGAGGACCCAAGTGCAGCTCTCCAGGACCTACGTCAGGATCTGAGCAGCTGAGATGCAGACAGGTGGATCCCTGCAGCCAACTGGCAGGCCAGCCCAGCTGAAATGAGTCGGCTCAGGGTCAGGGGCAGAGCCTGTCTCAAAGACTAAAGTGGGCAAGACTGTGGAGGATGCTTCAACCTCTGGTCTATACACGCACATACACACACACACAGATACACCCACCCAAGTATGTATGTACAACACACACACACACACACACACACACACACCCCTATTCACAGACATTTATTTGGAAATAATTGCACTTGAATTTACTATGTACCGGTGATGACAACCTCCTTGGTTTCCATCTACTAAGAACATCCTTTTGACCTTTGCAAAGAAGCACTCATAATTACTATGCGGGAAGATGTTTAATTTAACTGTGGTCTTACTGGTCACCTTGAAGTTTCAGCTGCTTTCTACTTTTCACTTTTTGTGCAATGCTAGGCAAGTCCTCTACCACTGAGCCGGACACCTCTCAGTGACAGAACGCACAGATCCTTAGGTGCTGGCTCCTATTGCTCCAGTTGGCTGTGGGGATCCATTTCCAAAATCCTAATGAACTTAGGTCTAGGTTTTACTATGTTAGAAAAAATACATACTTACCACATTAGGGTTAAATGGCGGTGGGATCTTTTTTTGTACAAGGTCAGTCCAGCTGAGTGACTCAAAAAAAGGATGATTCTGGATTTCAAGCTAGAATATTAAAAAAAAAATTTTTTTTAAGTATTCATTAAAGAATGTTATAAGCTTAAGCTACTTCCCCTTGCCACTGGGTGTTTTGAGTGGAATATTTAGGTCCCTCTTGGTCATAGGCCCTGAAAAGGCAGCTATTTAGAGTCAGCTCCTTGTACATAAGTAATGTCACTTTCACAGACAGACAGATAGACAGACAGACACACACACACACACACTTTCC